>NC_044929.1:19208202-19331454 GCF_003576645.1 Ipomoea triloba
ATATATATATATATATATATATATATATATTAAAAAAAAAAAAAAAACCAGAGCCGGAAAAGGAGAGAGCCTTTCTGGGTCTCAACAAAGATGATAAAGAAATCAAAGAAATTAAATCTGCCGTCGCCGCTGGTGGCAGCAATAAGAACAGTAGCGGCAGCTTGACCGACATTGGTTGTAACAGAGGCGGGGGAGCGCTGAGATTTCCCCCTCCTTCGGCGGCCGGAGATTCTTGCCGTTCGGCCGGGAAGTGACGTTGCAAAAACCAAGGTCGCAGCAGCCGCGGCGGAAGATGGAGAAGTAGAAAAACGCTTCCCCCAAACCCTAGTTCCCCCCAAATCCTCAATTGAAACAACGCTTCCTCCCAAAAATGAAGTCTGATTTTCTGCAACTGGAATTAATTGTCTTCTCTTTGCATTTATACCTGATGGGAATCTGGGATATTAGTGGGATCATTTTCCTGATAAAGATGCCAATAAAAAATTTAAGGTTTTGATTTTTCATTTCAGTGACTTGGATTCTTGGAAGTCTGTAAGAGTTGTGCTATATTTATGAGATGCTTGTATTACAAACCAACACGAATCATAATTTCCTATTTACCCAAACTAAATTCCTGAGTGTTCTTGAAATTAAAGTAAAGATTGCTCCTGAAAAGAGTTTTTTTCACTTTTGATCCTATGACTTTAGTGTTTTCGTCAATTTAGGTACACGACTCTCATTTTGCCACTTTTAGTCATTCACTTTAATTTTTTTGTCACTTTTAGTCTTTGACTTTGATTTTTTTTCCACTTTTAGTCCTTTCGGCCATTCGAGCGACAACTTTTAATCGAAGTCAACAAATTGTTATGCCATTAAGGGTAAGAGTGTATTTTGATAAAGTTCTAAATATATTTATAAATAAAATCAGATAAAAAATAGAAAAAAAGAAACGTTATTTGCTTGTTCTGCTTCGCTTTTTAAGCAACAACTTTTAATCGGAATCAATAAAATGTTGTTTCATTAAGTGTAAAATTGTCTATTGATAAATCTCTAAATAAATTAAACGTTATTTATCCTTAATGGCACAACAATTTGTTGATTTCGATTAAAAGTTGTCACTCGGATGACCGAAAGGACTACAAGTGGAAAAAAATCAAAGTCAAGGACTAAAAGTGACAAAAAAAATTAAAGTCAAGGACTAAAAGTGGCAAAATGAAAGTCGTGTACCTAAATTGACGAAAACACTAAAATCATAGGACCAAAAGTGGAAAAAACTCCTCCTGAAAATTTTGGATGGATGACTATTTGGTGTTCTAGAAAATCTCCTGCTCTTGGGAAATTTTGCAAGAAACTGTTTTGGTAGCTGGCTCGCAGGAAGGGATTGTTGGGTACATTGGGAAAAAAAATAGGTTTCGCTGTTTCACTTCAATTTTTGAACACGCAGAAAATGAGTTCGTCGTCGTCAGTAACTGGGTGTAATTCTGTCCGATTTTTTTTTAAAATATATAAATATGCTTACATGGACATAAGAAAAATGCCACATCAATCAAAAACCAGCGCCACGTCATCAGGAAGACCAGAAAACCTGTAAAAAGTTCTAGGTGAAAAAAAATATTTAGTTTGTGGCTCGATATATACCTTATGAAAGGTCAGGGTGCGGGATGAATAATCGGATATAGTTCATGGTGCGGGATGACACTTTAGCCAAAAAAAAAAAAGCCCGCTCATGTAGACCAATTTGCAATGCAAGCTAGTGAACGCATCACTAGAGATCACCCTAAGTTTTTTTATTTATTATTTTTATTTTTATTTTTATACATACCCTTTATCTGCTTAGCTCTAAAATGCTACAACCCCGTCCCCTAAAATAATAATAATAATAATAATAATAATCTTGCTCTAAGAATGAATGTCAACTCAAATTGTGTATGTACATGAAAGGCGTGTAACAAAGCGATGTTAGAAGTCCACTCCTAAACCTAGTGGAGAGATGTAAGGATATGATTAAAGGCGATTGCAATAATAGGATAGAGCATGTCTATCGCGAACAAATCGGGGTGGCCGACTCTTTTGCGAAAATGACGTGTGAGCTCGAGGGTGGTTTTAGGATCTTCTCGAGGCCAATTAGAACGGCGTTCAAGTTCTTCCGAAAGCGCGATGCTACCGGCTCCCTGCTAACGAAGATGCGTGACTTCTGTGGTAGTACCCCTCCATTTGATCCCAAAAAAAAAAAAAAAAAAAAAAAGTTGTATACGTACATAGCTAGGTTGGTATGGTCAATTAGGAGATTTGTCCGTTTGTAGCTTAGGGCAGAATTTGACTCACCAATGAGATTACACGAATTTTCCTTCAATTCCTACAACATGAATGTTTTGATAATGCTATGCATATATATAAAGTGTTTCGTTTCTATATTTATACAAAATAACAATTTTTGATCTTCAATTGTTGACTTAAACATTATTGATATTTCATTTTTTTATTTAAAGTTGGGGCTTTTGGTCCCTTATAAAGAGACCATTAAAGTCCTTCACCAATCATTATTGCATGGACCATGGACAGAAATAAAAAGTTCATTATTTTTATACTGTAGGTACATTATTTTTGTACTGAAGGTACATTATTTGATATATACTGTCAAATAATGTACCTACAGTACAAAAATAATGTACCTTCAATATAAAAATAATGTACTTTTTATTTTTGGTCCACACAGCTGTGTGGACCATGGTCCATGCAATAATTTGCCGTCCTCCACATTTACTATGTATATTACATGTGTGAAGCCCATTAATTAATATAGGGATAGAATTGTAATTCACACATTTGAACCATTAACCTTTTTTTTTTTTTTTTTGGTGTGTGTGTGTTAACAGCTTGATAAATGCCAAGGACCTTGTAATCCAATGGCATCAAACCCTTCCATTTATACGGGAGGTAGTGGGTTCAAGCCTCAGTGGAGGCAATACTGACTCTTGTGCTTTAATAGGTTGTGAAAGTAGTTATGAACAGATACTGCATTCTAATAGAGTTAGTAGTATTCAACAAAAAAAAAAAAAAAAAAAAACAGCTTGATAAATCAAAACTGACACTTTACGAAAAGGATCAAATTAAAACTGTCACCTTATGAAGAAATAGAACGTTAATATAATAACACTCACATATAAAAACTAAGGAAGTAAAATTGGTGTTTCATAAAAATACAAGGGTCCCGGGGCCTCTTGACCCCTCCTGGCTCCTACGCACCCAAACAAAAAAAATACAAGGATGGAATTTTTCTTACATATCTAACTATATGTTTAATGATAAGTATTTCTAAATATAACAAAAGAAAAAAACTATGTCAATTATTAAATAACAAAAATTAAATTTTACCCCTTTCACAAATAATATGATTATTATCATTATTATATTATACATATTACTAAAGATGATTGTTTTTCAAACTATAATTAATTTACAATTTATGATTTTTTTTTCAAAATTTTAGTCTTAATATAAAATTAGCTAGTGAAAATATTCATTACTTCGTATATAATATTAGTTATTGCAACTGAATTGATTAGACAATTAGTTTTGTAATTACAAGATTTCACAACTTATTGAACCTAAGTTGATTTACCCACTTGTAAAATTGTGATTTTTTTCAGTTAAAATTAGAAGGCGAACTTCATTAAAATCACACCTGGTACTTATGGTCCATTGTACTTTAGGGTCCGTAAATCAAATACCGAAAGAAAAAATGTCAATTCAATGTAACGTACGTGCACTCCATACTTCTCTAAGTCATTCTCTTACGTCGAAGCATAGCTATGTAATTTCCATGCATTTCCGCAACCATTTTAACGACTAGGCAAAATTGAATAATTTATTCTCAATTCTAATTCCCTCCTAATTGACATATATTTATATTTAACTTTACGCTGTAATAATCCAATATTTCACTACGTATTAGGGAAGAACACGCTAGAGAGAGAAAAAATGGGTGAAGTAAATTATGGCCGCTTATTTTATAATATGATTTTTATTTTTACTTTTTGCTTTTTTTTTTTACATATGCTTATTTGGTGAGACAAATATTAATATTTTTTCAAATAATATGCCATGTAGGCTAGTTTATGTACTCCGTATTTAATTGTACTTTTTAAAAGTTCAACGTTTTAATTGATCTTTCATGAAAAATTCAAGGGTATATTTGACGTTTTTCTTTAGAATTTTGACTTAGTTATATCATTATACGTTTTTTTTAATATCTGTAACTACTTTTTCAACCTACTGTATCACAAAGAGTGAATACCGCTCCTACTGAAACTCAAACGCATAACCTCTCATATGGAAGAGTCACTTCGTGTCACTAGATCGACCACAATGTACTGAGTTAATTAGTCTAAAAATTATAAATGAATTGAAGGATGTATTTTGTTTCAACTAAAAAAATGATTTCTTTTGCCTCAACTAAAATTTAAAATGATAGTTGAATTAAATATTTATGTAATATATTATATACCCAGCAACCATATATCATATAGCGAATGTAGTCGTTCATAACCGGCCATTATCCACACACATCACTATACATGATTACATATGGGGAAATTGCGCAGTAATTTCTTTGAAAAGGAATATATATTTAGAAAACCTAAGACTTAAATTCTTGGATTCGATAATTCACAAGTTAGCATAAACGGATAAACCTAAGATTTCATTAATTATTATTATTAGTCGCTTTAAATGTTGGAATTCTTCATAATTTTTTTGAAGTCTTCATAATTTTAAAAAGCACAATCGAAGACTTTCAACCGCTATTGGTCAATGGCCAAAGTCTTCGGGGGCAACAAAGTAATTACACGGCATTGCTTAACGTCCACGTCATGACAGCAATTAACGACTTCCATATCTTATGGAAGCTTCATAGTAAATTCTGTATGAATTAGTCATTCAACTTCGTATCTATCTATCATATATATATAGGATTGAAACTGATGATTGTCTGAACGGCAGGAGGAATGAGGACATGTAATATGAATATTTATTCTTTGATTATATTTCTGTTGTTTGGTGAGTTTACGTCGTCGCGTGCGGCATTCCGACCGCCGGTGCCGGGGGAAAATTTTAACGTCGGAGTGGTGGTGGACGAGGGATCGGCGATGGGGAAGGTTGTTCGGAGCTGTGTGACAATGGCGGTTTCCGATTATAATGAGCGCCTTAATGGGACGAGGATTCATCTTCACGTTAGGAATTCTGAAGGCGACCCTTTGCTTGCTCTTACCGCCGGTCAGTTTAAATTTTAATTTGCATACTCCTCTTTCTTAGCTTCTTCGTATGTATGTATAAACTGTGGAAAATATTATGGGGTGTTTGGCAAATAACTATTAGCTATAGGCCATGTTTTGTAAATAATTAGCCTATCAGCCAAATTTGGCTTATTTGATCACTATTAGTTGTTTGGTTAATAAGCTTTTTGTAACTTTAAAATACTAAAATTCAAAAGGCTACTCAAAGCAGCCTTTTCAATTAGCTTTTTGAGAAAAAAATTATACCAAACAGCTATTAGCTAACAGCCAATCTATCAAACAACTTTTTACAATAAGCTAATGTTATTAACAAATCATAACTTTTAACTCAAACAGCCAACCCAATCAGCCAACAACTATTTACCAAACAGGGCCATAGCGGATTGATTTAGTTGATAGCGGTTAGCGGTTGACTAGCTCATAGTATTAGTTAGTTCTAAAAAAATGTTTAAAAAATAAATTGTTAATTGATAGCTAATTACATGTAAAATGATCTTTAAGAGTATGAGTGCATTATATTATTTTAACTTATAATAATAATAATAATGCTATTATTATTATTGTTATAGAATATATATATATATATATATATATATATATATATATATATATATATATATATATATATATATATACACACACAATATAAACATATGTTCACGGACTTAGGAAACCCGTGAACACTAATGATAATCGCATGTCCCGTTGTTAATTACCTTCATGATACTAGGTAATGGGCTTATGAGTTCTCTCAACGGGCTCAAACACTGCATTGTCTAATACCATGAAGAGACAATGAGAGTAATGGGACTGACAAACGGAAATGATGAACCTGTCTACACAGTCTCGTTGTTTTTTTTTAAAAAAAAATATTGGGGATGTTTTGGAGAAAATAATTTATTTTCTCAAAAGAACTTATCGAAAAATTTGCTTTAAGCAGTTTTTTAAATTTTAACATTTTGAAACAATAAGTTGTTAAAAAAACTTATTAACCAAACACTTATATTGGTTGTTTGGTCAAGTCAAACAAGTCAAAATTGTTATAAGTTATTTTACCAAACATGACTTATTTGTACTTTCATCCTCTACAGTAACTTTTACTCTCAAACTCATCAAAATCTTGATGTGGACACTTGTAATGGAGCCTACATGAAAAAAAAAAAAAAATTATCGGTGCCCGTCACACGATCACAAAGTAAAGTTGAGAGAGTAAAAATTAGGAGTAAACATAGTAGAACTCAAACTATTGAACATGAAAGTCGTCTCAAAAAGAGTGATTAAGTGACTGAGCATTATTTTAATTTGTCCATTGTATTAGTTCAATTCTTGCCAATTCTTTAATTAATTGAGTTTGTGGCATAAAATTCTTCTAGTATGATTTATCTAATGAAATTTACCCAAGCACATTTCATTAGTAACCGCAAATTTCTCTAGCCACAAAAAAAAAAAAAAAGTCAATTCAAAAATTTTCATTTGTTTTTCGATTTTTGAATTTTGTCCATAAAAAATTGCCGACTTTTTATTCGAATTTCCATGCATTAAAGTGGACGAAAAAATGATTAAAAATTTTTGGGATAAAGTACAAATAAGCTATCGTACTATTTTGGAACAAGTAATTAGGCTATCGAACTCAAATAACCTCCAAGTAAGCCCTCGAACTCGAAAAAACAAAGCAATTAAACCACTGAAATCGGGAAAAATGAGCAATTAGGCCATTTTTAAAATTTCTGGCGACAACGGCAATTTCCGGCGACCGGTGACAACCGAGTCGTCGCTGGTCGCTGGAAATTGCTGCCAGTCGCTGGAAATGATCGCCGGAAATTTTAAAAATGGCTTAATTGCTCTTTTTCCGATTTCAATGGTTTAATTGCTTTGTTTTTCCGAGTTCGGATGCTTATTTGAGGGTTATTCGAGTTCGATGGCCTAATTGCTTGTTCCCAAATAGTACGATGACTTATTTGTACTTTATCCCAAAAAAATTAGTCAATCCAAAAATTTTCATTTGTTTTTCGACTTTTGAATTTTGTCCATAAAAATCGCCGACTTTTTATTCGAATTTCCATCCATTAAAGTGGACGAAAAAATGATTAAAATTTTTTCATCGAATTTCCATCCATTAAAGTGGACTTTTTATTCGAATTTCCATCCATTAAAGTGGACTTTTTATTCGAATTTCCATGCCGACTTTTTTTTTTTTTTTAAATTTATTTCATAATTTCCTTTCACCTTCTACAATAGCATGGACAAAACAAATCGTCCAATTTATAATAATCTATGGAAAGTTGATGACATTTTCAATCCATTTTGATTGGACATAAACCGTTGACAAAAAAAATCACAATTCTCTTGTGGTGGACATTGTTTAGTGATTTTTCTAAATTATTTAAAAGAAAAAAAAACACACACACACACAAAGAAAACGTAAGACCCAAAAAACTTGGATTAAATAAATACTAGTAGAGCCGTAGAGGTGACAAAAATCTTATATTTTTAAAGAAATTATAAATTTGAATGAATTAATAGTTACAATATAATACGAGTACTTATTTTTGTATGTTAAAATATACTTTGTAATACTTGTTAAATTATAGAAAATTATTATATATTCACTAAAAATTTCTTTGTCAAATAAAGGTGTTACATACTTTTTGTCGTATCATTTAATTGACTACAAATTATATAATCTATCACATCTTGATGTCATGTCCAACTCAAGTTACTTATATAATTAATAAAAATGTTAACCAATACATTACACTATATATTAACTTGTTAGCATGTGTATTAATTTTTTTTTTAAATCTAAAATATATCTTTCCAAATTGAAATTATCTTTTTCAAGTTTAGTATTATTTATTAAATAATAGTTTAATTTATTCCTTCACATTTCATAAATGATCGCTCAAAGTTATTATTTATATCAAGTAATAATATCAACAACACCTAAAAAGAAAGAATATTCGAGTAATTAAACTTTTTAGACTAAGAATAATTTCATTTTAAAACAGTATATATTTTAAAAGATTTTTTTTTTCAATATTAAATATAATAATGGACATATTAATAGGTTGATAATATAGTAAGCCCAGCCTAGACGTACGACTATCTAAAAGTACATTTTGAGTGAAGTCGGCTTTGTAACTCTAATCTAGGTTGCTTACCAAGTTAATTATTCACTAATTAGGTTTGGATATTTGTCAGACCATGAAGTTTTTAATCAGTACCATATTCAGATTAATCTTGGGGGGAAGAAGAGGTTTGAACTCCATCCCGATCTCTTTTAGGGTATGTTTGGTTGGGTGGAAAATTTTTTCCATGGAAGTTGTTTTCCTTAAAGTGGAGGAAAATATTGTTTTGTGATGTTTGGTTTATGGAATTCATTTTCCAATGGAAAATGAATTCCTCAAATTTGAGGAAAACAAAATCCTTGGTTGGATCAAGGATTTTGTTTTCCATGGAGGATGGGAAGAAAAATTGGTATGATTGGACAAATTTACCCATTGTGTTCTTTCCTAATTATTATTATTTTATTAATTTGTAGGGGGACATATAGGTCTTTATACTCGTTATTCCTTACAATTCTAAATCCAACCAAACAACGGAATTAGTATTCCTAGTAATTATTTTTTAACCAACCAAACAATGAAATTCATTTTCCTAGTAATTACTTTTCCATGGAATTTCAATTCCACTTCCCTTAAAATATTTTCCGCGAACCAAACGAGTCCTTAAGGAATATGAGTGCACTGCACGGCTACTCATCCCAACCAAGTTTGTTTGTTTAATTTATGAGAAATCTCATGCCACTATTGAAAGTGGCTTTGTGACCTTAACCGGCAAATGATTATAAAGGGGTAAATCTAGATGGCCGGCCTCAAAAAGAGACAATCCCTGAGGAGTCGAATTAAGATTTAAGAACCTTTTGTACCATACATAATTAAGGTTGTTTTGCAGTTATACAACATTGTATTGAAGAAGTTTAATGCCTCCACAATGCAGCCCAAGATCTTGTGGAGAACAACAAAGTACAAGCAATCTTTATAATGCCAGAAACATCAAGTGAGGCAACCCTCCTGGCAATCCTGGGTGATAAAGCTAAAGTTCCTGTCTTTTCCTTTTCTCCACTACAATCCTCGACGCAACATCCTTATTTGATCCAAGTTTCAGAAGATGAGAGCACAGGCCTCAAAGGGGTCACTGCATTTTTAGCATCAGTTAAATGGAAGAATGTGATAATCATCCATGATCACCCTGCTGGCGACGCCACGAAATCCCTATCCTATCTGCTCAACACTCTTCAAGAACACAATGTGCGTGTGGTTCATGTGAGCACCCTCTCCCCCCTCACCGAGGACAATCGAATTATCGAAGAAGAGCTCAACAAGCTCAAGAAAATGCAGACATCAATCTTCATTGTGCATCTGTCAGCTCCTCTCGCGGCCCGCCTTTTCCAGAGTGCCAAGACTTTAGGACTGATGGCAGCAGGCTATGCTTGGGTAGTAACAGATAAGACAATGGATTTGTTCCATACATTGGATTCTGAAGCCATTGAATCAATGCAGGGAGCAGTGGGATTCAAATCTTATGTTCCAAAGTCCCCTAAGCTTCAAGATTTTGCTTTGAGGTGGAAAAAAGAAGCTGAAATGGAGTTAAGTGTGTTTGGAATCTGGGCATATGATGCTGTATGGGCACTGGGAAAGGCCATTAGAGAGTCTGCTAATATCAGTGATTCACTTGTTCTGAATAAAGTTCTGCACAGCAAATTTGCAGGGTTAAGTGGTCAGTTTGAGCTTCTGGATGGCAAACTTGTGTCCAAGACATTTGAAGTAGTTAATGTGATAGGCCCGGGAGAAAAAAGAGTTGGGTTTTGGACCAATGTTTCGGGCTTCCCCGAGAAGAATATTGATTCCATTATTTGGCCGGGGCCATCTTTAGGCACACCAAAAGACACCCAGATTAGAAGACTAAGAATTGGGGTACCAGTGAAGAAGGGGTTCAATGAATTCATTGCAGTCAGTCGAGATAACCAGACTGGTAAGACCACTGCCACTGGTTTTTGTGTGGATGTGTTTGATGCTGCCATTAGCAGCTTAGGGTATGAAGTGCCATATGATTTCATCCGGTTTGTGGTTTTGGATGATAATGAGCCAAGCCAAGGAAATTACAATGATCTGATTTATCAGATACACCTTCAGGTATGTAGTTCTTGAATATGCTATTGATTCAATGTACTTAGCTTCTTCCTCTTCTTCTTCTTAAATTGATATCATTGCCAAATTGATCATCCTGTTGACTTGGTAAATACAAGTTTGATTTTTAGTGGAAGCTAAGTGACCTATTGGCTTTCATGGTTTGAACCAGTTAGCTATATACAACTTAGATTGGTTTACCTCCTTAGTCCTATGTAGACCCTTAGTTCGACACCCAACTGGCGGTCTATTGGCTTTCTTGGTTTGAGTCGGTCAGTCATGAGTAACCTAGGCTGATTTATGTTTTTGTGGTCCTATGCAAACCTTTAGTTCAACTCTCAATGGTAATGCCTGGATTATTGACTTTCTTGGTTTGAGTGACTTAACTATGAGTAACCCAAGTTGATATAGAGTCACATACAGACTTTTGAGTAGTGGTTATGATTTTTCTTGTCAGTAAAAAGAAATTGATATAAATTGTTGGATGGTGTAGAAGTTGGATGCTGTGGTGGGAGACACGACTTTTACATCAAACAGATCTTCATATGTGGACTTCACCTTGCCTTACACTGATCCTGGGGTGGGAACTGTGGCGCGGTTGGGCAATACAGGAAAGTGGTTCTTCTTGAAGCCATTTGATAGAGATCTATGGATAGTGACTGCCATTTCCTTCATCATTACAGGTTTCACCATTTGGCTTATTGAGCATGAAAGGAATGAAGAGTTTCAGGGTTCTCCAGCTCAACAAATTGGAACCATTTTGTGGTTCACTTCCTCAACTCTTGTATATGCTCAGAGTAAGTAAGCCACGGATTTCCCAGATGTCAATCTTAGCGCGAAATTGATGGAATGACCCGATAAGATTGAAAAATTGTTAAGATTAAGATAGAAAAATTTTTGTTCGACTAATCCAAAACTGATAAGCTCTAATCTAAAATTAAGACTATTCTTCTTTTAAGAAGGTTTTCTCCTCACCTTGTGACCCTAGCCGGCAAAGAACCACAAGGAGGTAAACCAGCCTAGGTTACCTATAGCTGACCGGCTCAAACCCAATGGTTTGAGGATCGAACCTCCAACCTCTCGATTGTAGGTAGAGCACTCTTATCACTTGGGCTGTCCTTACGGACAACTTAAGACTATTCTTTATTTCAAAATTGCAGGAGAGAGATTGCTGAGCCATCTTTCAAAATTTGTGCTATGCATCTGGATGCTAGTTGTGTTCATAATCTCATCAAGCTACACTGCAACTTTGAGTTCACTTCTGACACTTGAGCAGATCCAACTTGCAAAGGGGGATTACATAGGTTACCGTTTCTTCTCACAGGGAATCATCTTAAACAACACTAATTTTGCAGACACTAGGCTCATTCGTTATAACTCCAGGGAAGACTACCACGAAGCTTTGTCAAATGGATCTATTGGAGGTATAATTGATGAGATCCCTTACATCAAGAGCTTCCTTGCCAAGTATCCATCTCAATATGCACTCATCAAAACTACATCAACCACAAATGGCTTTAGTTTCGTAAGCATCCTATCTTTCTATGCTATGATAACTGATATGACATACAATCATACATGCATAAGGACGTCAATCGTGTCAGCCCAGTTGGTTTCGAGTTAGTCCTATAGCAGTCAATTGCCTTATGGATTTTTTTAGTAGGGTTTAAAATTCTTAGTTTTAACCTTAAAATTTCAAGCTGTTGAACTTATCAACTAGACTCAACTAAAATTTTGACATTTTCAAATTAACATTCTAAAATTTTAATTTTAATAAATTAGCGCATTTATATTAATAAATATAGACTTATGCATTGTTCAATCAATCCAATTTTCCATTTTCAACTAAAAATAATTAATATATTCACTATAATACAATAATTATATAAAGTAATAAGTTCTTTTATTTTTCATTAATTATTTTCATAAAAATATTTTATTTTGTAGTAAATTTATTAAAATTTTATTTACAAATTTAATAAATTTTACTAAACATGAACTTATTTATAAATTCTCTGTATATTTCGTTTTGCATCACTTGTGAAATAAAAAATATCCATAAGTGGCTCGTGCTTCAGACTAACCCACTAAGGGGGGTGTATTCAATCATGAGTTTTGTAGATTTTTAAAAACTTTTAAAATGATAGATTTTAATAAACTTTTATAGATTTTCATAGAGTCGTTCAAAACATTTTAAAACTTTGTAAGACTCTATAAAAGTCTGTATAAAAAACTTGCATAAACTTTTATCAACTTTTTTATTTTAAAAAGTCTACAAAAGTCATTAAAATTCTAAATTGAATACATCCTTACAAACTTTCATGAGCAGTTCATAACAATATTAAACACTAAAATTTATAGTTATAGAATTTTTCAAATAAAATATTTAAAAATATAATTACTTTTTCTTGAGCAATTAATATTTAAAAAAATATATATAATTACTAGTTGCATAAAATAAAAAAAAATTAACAATATATATATAAATTATATTTGATATACTGCTAGGTATCAAGCAAAGAGTTATTATTTGCAATAACAATATGGGACTGCTAACAACAACAAGGTGTTTCTCTTTGTAGCCTCAAATTGCTATTGCGAACAATAGTTCACTATTCGTAATAGCATGTTGTTAAAAAGAAAAAAGAAAAAATATATTACGAATAAACATATGAATATTATGAAACATATAGTAAAAGTTGACGGTGATAGATAAAAAAAATTTACTCTGTTCATGTATTTAGGAGAAAAAGTTTAGAAGTTAGGGATAAAATGTTCATAGAAAAAAAATCAAAATATACAAGCAACAATGAAATAAAAATAATATTATTTTGAATTTTTAGAGGAAGATTGTAACGTTTAGGAGAGAGAGAAAAATTGGTAGAGTTTAGGTATGTAGAAAATATAGGATAATGAAGAAAAAATAATTTATTGAATTTAGGTATAAGGTTTATAAAGTTTAAAATTTTAAATAAGGAGAAAAAAATAGAGTTTAAATAGAGAGAGAGAGAGAGAGAAAATTTTGAAATCTTGGGGTTGGGGGTTGGATTTCAACTATTTATATTTGAGAAGGAAAAGTATATAAAAGTCTACAGAAGTTCTAAAATTAAAAAGTCCTTACAAATTCATAACTTTTTGAATACCACATGAATTTTAAAGATTCTTTAAAAGTTTTAATTGAGTACCACATGACTTTTAAAAACTCTTTAAAAATCTTGATTGAATACCGCATGACTTTTAAATACTCTCTAAAAGTTTGAATTGAATACCTCCAAACTTTTAAAGTTAATAAAAGTCTTTAAAATTCTATGAAAGTCATGATTGAATACACCCCCTAAATTTCGGACTAACTCATTTAGACAATCAAACTCATCAAATTATTTTTTATCGGGCTAAAATTTTTTTTGGCTATAACCTTAAAAATTTTTCGAGCTTATCAGACCAGTCCATCGATTTTGAGTTAAGATTGAAATTTCTATATATGCATTCTGCCTGAACTAAAAGTTTAAGCTCGACACAGGCATTTCAGAAGGGTTCGCCCTTGGTTGCCGAGTTTTCAGGAGCAATTGCCCAGCTTAGAGAAGAAGGGAAACTTAAGGAGCTGGAAGACAAATGGTTTCGCAAGGAAGAAGAAGCATTGTTGCCTGAGGAGAGTGATGGGCCAAATGTCAAGACTCTGGATGTTGGTAGCTTTAGGTACCTGTTTCTGGTGAGTGGGATCTCTAAAGCCATTGCTGTAATGGTGTTCCTTTGGTATATGCTTTGCAAGAAGCTGTGGATTTATAACTGTATTATCAGAATTGCTTCAAGGGGGAACCTGGCATTCATGCTTAGACTCCTCTTGCCTATAAAGCCAAACACCATCAATGGTGTCCATGCAACATCTCCTGTGTAATTATATTAACCACAATTATCATCTAGTAATAGCATTTTTTGAATTGGGGTTCTTTTTAATTTAGTCTTCAATTCAATTTGAAGAATTCATTAAACATCGACTTACGCCCTAGAGTAACCCTGCAACCCGTCTAAGAGAAATGTTATTTGAACATTTTTTTTGGTATCAAGTGATATGATTTGTGACGAGTGTCATAACTTTTTATATTTATTGAGGGGAGTTCATATATAGGTAAATTGTGCAACCTGATTACAAATTGAGTGAATGAGATAATAAATCAATGTGGACAATACAAAATTTCATACATGCATGAAATATTGTTTGTAAAATAATTTCACTTGAAGCCCCTCATGTTTAGGGGAGTAACATTCCTAATAAAGCTTGAAAGTCATGGTCAAGTCTTATGTTTTTAGCTGGTAGTTAATTAAGAAGGGAGACTTTTTAGTGTTTAGTATTAGGACTCTCTGAGTTTGAGTCACGTTAGGACTAGCTATCCTACTCTACCTGAGACTCCCCTAGTATATATATCTCCTATTCCTCATCATTGTAATTGTTCAATTGAATCAATACAATATTCAGTTCTCATCTGGTATCAGCTAGCCTAGGTTTATTTTCCAATGGATGACGGCTCTGTTAATTCTTCCGAAAGGACCGTTTCTGATGTAGCTATTTCTTCTGCAGTTTCTTCAGCAGCCGCTTCTCTGTCTGCTGCGCATCACTATGTTAGCATTAAGCTAACAAACAAGAATTTCTTGTTTTGGAGGACGCAGGTTATTCCGTTTCTTCGTGGGCACGACCTCATGGGTTTCGTTGATGGCACGAACTCTTGCCCTAATCGTTTTCTTCCCGTTTCTGAAGGCTCTTCCGCTGCTGCTGCTCTACCCAACCCGCTGCATGCTCCATGGGTGCGCCAAGATCAGGCGGTCCTTAGCATGTTAATCTCTTCACTTTCGTCGGAAGTTATGTACCTCGCAATTGGTTGCACTACGTCGCGTGATCTCTGGTTGGCGCTTGAGCAGGCTCTCGCTTCTTCCAGTGAAGCTCGGATTATGCATATTCTTGGACAGCTGCAAACAATACGCCAAGGTGATGCCTCCGCCGTCGACTACATTGCTCGTGCGCAAGTTATGGTGGAAGATCTAGCTCTTGCTGGCCGTGCGGTTCCTTTGGAGGATCAGAATATGTATATTTTCAGAGGTTTACGTCCAGAATATCACTCTATCGTAGCCTCTTTGAATGTTCGAGGTCAGCCGGTGCGTCTTCCCGAACTCGCCGATCTCCTTGGCTCGCATGAGTTCGCTACCGGTGATAGCTATGGCAGTGTTCCAGCCCCTGCAGCTGCGGCTTTTGTTGGCCAGCGTGGTAGTGGAGGTCGGTCGCGGTCTTGGCGTGGCGGATCGAATCGCCGCGGTGGGAATCAGTCACGTGGCGGTGCTGTTTTCGCCGACCAACAGCAGCAGGGCGGTGGTGTGCAGCGTGGACGTGGCTCGCATGGCGGTGGCAGGTCACGTGGGCGACGTGGTGGTAATTGGCAGCCTCAATGCCAATTATGGCCATCTTGCACCAGCCTGTTTTTCTTTAATTGGCCGTGGACTCCAAGCTCATTTAACATATGCTGAGGATGCGCCGAATCTTGTGTCTGACTCGCATCTTTGGATTCCAGACACTGGGGCGACAAATCACGCGACCCCTGATATTGCTGCGCTCTCTACATCTGAAGAGTACACTGGTGGTGATGCTCTTCGAGTTGGTGATGGTACAGGTTTGCTTATTAGTCATACTGGTCATGCTTCTTTTTCTACCCCGTCTAAAGTATTTAGGATGTCTGATATTTTACATGTTCCTGGTTTGTCTTCCTCTCTTTTATCTGTGCAACGCTTTGCAAAAGATAATAAAGTCTTTTTTGAGTTTCATCCATCCTTTTTTGTTGTGAAGGATATAGCAACCAAGGCAATTCTTCTTCGCGGCAATAGTTGCGGTGGTCTCTACACGTTGCCCATTCCGAAAAACAGTCCCCGTGCGTTTATCTCGTCCCGTGCTTCCTCTTCCGTATGGCATGATCGTTTGGGACATCCTCATCAACGAGTCTTAGATCGTATTCTTCCTTTTTGTTCTGTTAGTGGTTCTAGTCGCAATAATCGTTCTACTTCTTATTTGTGTTCTGCGTGTCAATTGGGCAAGTCTACTCGTTTCCCTTTGCCACGTGTAGACTCTGTTAGTTCGAATATTCTTGATTTGATTTATACTGATATTTGGGGACCAGCTCCTGTTTTGTCTTCTTCTGGTTATCATTATTTTGTTCTTTTTGTTGATGACCATTCTCGTTACACGTGGTATTATCCTATGAAATTGAAGTCTGACTTGTATGCCATTTTTGACAAGTTTCGTGCCTTAGTTGAACGGTCATTTAATCGCAAAATTAAGGCTATTCAGTCGGACTTAGGAGCTGAATACAAAAAGCTACATACTGTTCTTTTTCAGTTAGGGATTAATCATAGACAATCCTGTGCCTACACTCATGAACAGAATGGTCGTGTTGAGAGGAAGCACAGGCATATTGTCGAAACTGGTCTTACTCTTATGGCTCGTGCGTCTGTTCCATCTCGTTTTTGGGACTTTGCTTTTGAAACTGCTGTTTACTTGATTAATAGAATGCCATCTAGTGTTTTGCAGAATTCCAGTCCTCATTTATTGTTACATAAATCTTCTCCCTCATACTCTTTTCTTCGTGTGTTTGGTTGTCTTTGTTATCCTCACTTGCGTCCTTATAATCGTCACAAAATGTCGTATCGGTCATCTCCTTGTGTCTTCTTAGGTTATCCTGAGTCTTTTAGGGGGTACAGATGCATGGACTTAATGACTAATAAGATTTATATCTGCAGACATGTACACTTTGACGAGAATGTGTTTCCCTTTGTTAGTAGGGTTGCTGTGCCATCTCCTCCCTCTGTGCAGAAGCCGTGGGCTGAATCGGTTTTACAGGTATTGCCATCTTCTCTTGCTGATTCTGCTCAGGCTGATTCTCCTGTCACCACCACTGCTGCTCCTACTCGTCAAAGAGGACGACCCCGTGGCAAGTCCACACGTCCGACTGTTCGCTCCCATGCAATGGCTACGAGGAGTCGGTCTGTGGCTCCACTTTTGGCTCTCTCTGCTCAGGCCTGTCCTACCGAGCCCACTTGCTACACTCAGGCAGTTAAATTTTCTGAATGGCGAGAGGCAATGGATCTGGAGTTCAATGCACTTTTGCACAATCAGACTTTGGTTCTAGTTCCTCCTCGCCCAGGTATGAATGTGATTGGGTGTAAGTGGGTTTTTCGTACTAAACGTAAAGCTGATGGTTCAATAGAGAGGCATAAGGCGAGACTTGTGGCGAAAGAGTTTAATCGAGTTCCTGGTCAGGACTTTTTTGACACCTTTAGTCCGGTTGTGAAACCCACTACAGTTAGATTGCTTTTGAGTTTGGCTATTTCCTCAGGTTGGGTGGTTAGGCAGCTTGACGTACACAATGCATTTTTGAATGGTGATTTGGCTGAGACTGTTTATATGTGTCAACCACCCGGGTATGCTGATGCTCAATTACCTGATCACGTTTGTCTGTTGAGGCGTTCCTTATATGGCTTAAAGCAAGCTCCACGAGCTTGGTTTAATCGGCTGCATACTTTTTTACTCTCTGTTGGGTTTATAGCTTCAAAGACTGATGTGTCATTATTCTATTACTCTCGTGGTTCTGCATGTGTGTATCTTTTAGTATATGTTGATGACATTTTGGTAATGGGGACTGATGAGCTACTAGTGTCTGATTTACTCTCTAAACTGTCTAATGCTTTCAAAATTAGAGATCTTGGTGAACCTGGTTTCTTTCTTGGAATTGAGCTAGTCAAAACTAGCAATGGTGTTATTCTTTCTCAGCAGCGGTACATGTCAGACATCTTGAAACAGGCTGGAATGACTGATTGTAAACCTCTCGCCACTCCTATTTCTACATCGAAAACTCCATTGCTTAATTCAGATTCATATGAAGATCCAACGAAATACAGGAGTTTGGCTGGTGCTCTCCAGTATCTCACAATTACACGGCCAGACTTATCCTTTGCGGTCAATCAATTGTGTCAACATATGCATGCTCCAACATTGTCTCACTGGGAGCAGCTAAAACGAGTGCTCAGGTATGTCAAAGGCACCCTCTCATTCGGCTTGCGTGTAACTCAGTCAAATTCTAGAGAGCTTCATGCTTTCTCTAATTCTGACTGGGCTGGTTGTCCTGAGGACCGTAAATCTACTAGTGGGTATGCAGTGTTTCTTGGCACCAATCTTATATCTTGGGTGTGCAAGAAACAGAAGACAGTTGCAAGATCATCCACGGAAGCTGAGTATAAAGCCTTGGCTGATGTTTGTGCTGAGGTCATATGGATCATGTCCTTGCTGCGTGAGATCAAAATTGATGGCATCCTTACTCCCAAATTATGGTGTGACAATCTTGGTGCTACTTATATGTGTGCGAATCCAATTTTTCATGCAAGAACTAAGCACGTGGAGATTGACTACCACTTTGTTAGAGATAGGGTTGCCAATGGAGATATTCAGGTTAACTTTATTTCCACAAAAGATCAATTAGCTGATATCTTTACAAAAGCTTTGCCTAGCTTTGCCTAGTCCTAGATTTTCTTTTCTTAGGGACAAGCTTCAGGTTAGTAGTTTACCCTGCCCTTGAGGGGGAGTATTAGGACTCTCTGAGTTTGAGTCACGTTAGGACTAGCTATCCTACTCTACCTGAGACTCCCCTAGTATATATATCTCCTATTCCTCATCATTGTAATTGTTCAATTGAATCAATACAATATTCAGTTCTCATCTTTAGGACGGATGCATATTTTGACGCACATGAAGACCAGGAGTAAAAGACGAGGACAGCGAGAATGAGATGACATAATTTTTCTAATTTAATTAATCAAAGTTTCAAGACGGGTATTTACTCATTTCTTTTCAATTTCATGACTATGCAATGTTAAAAAAAAAAGACTTATTATGTCACCTAATTATGAGTTATTGGTGACGAGAGAACACGTCTTGTGTGAGACCGTCTCACCATGAGACGGGTCGGGTCGGGTCAAGATGCAAATATAACACTTATATGCACAAATGTCATACTTATATGCTCAAATGTAATACTAATCAGAAAATAAAATTTTTGTTACTTATTAGGTAAATGTAATACTTTTAAGGGAAAATACAATACTTTTACATTTCGGTTTAAAAGTATTACATTTTTCCTCAAAAATATTATATTTGCCCTTATAAGTGAGAGGTACTTGTCAACATTACTTATTATGAAAAATGTATTACTTTTTCTCTTATAAGTAACAAAAATTGTATTTTTGATTAGTGTTATATTTGAGCATATAAGTGTGAGATTTACACATATAAGTATGACATTTGCATGGTGCTTTGACCCGACCCGACCCGTCTCACGAATAAGGATCCGTGAGACGGTCTCACACAAGTGTAACCCTTACTTTAAAAGAGTGCATTGTTTAAATTCAGTGCTTGTATAATAGTTCTATACAAGTCTTACATTTCTCTATTATTCCTTAAATAATTTACAACAACATAAAAAATAATGGAGGTAGTCGAATCTTTACCGCAGACATAACAAAATTTAAAACTTTGAAACTATTAAACATAAAACATGAATTTACCCTAAACACGAACTGACATGAAACTATTAAAGAAATAACAACAATCGGTATCTTACCCACCACAGAGCCAAACAAATAACTAGTCATCAAGAAAACGTTGGAATTCTTCGTCAACACATAGCCTGAATTATACAATTACCTTAAATTTAGGGACGAAAAGTGTTTTTTTTTTAATAATATTAAGTTTAGTATTAGTATATAAAATTTATATATTTCAAAATTACATTAAAATTACTATTAAATACAAAAAAATATCAAAATTTAAAATAATTTAAAGAAAATATTAAATAAAATAAGTAAAAAATAATAATTTAACCAATAAATAATAAACAAAACTAATAAAATAGAACAAAGTGAGTACTATTCAATTGTTTACATCTGCGGTGACTTGGAGACTGGGTCGTGTGGACTTAGATTAGTGCAGTAGAATGTCCTAAAGTTTTTTTTTTTTTTTTTTTTTTAAATCAAAATAATTTCTAAAACATCAGTATATTTTTCCCCTGAATTCAGGGCGGACATCGTCATCGGCCTAGCAATCAACATCATTAATTCATTACAAGGCATTTCCCAGAAGAAACTTTGAACATTATCTTCTATATACATGCAAATGTGTTCACACACATGTTTACATATTACCTGCTGCCTGCTGCTTCTCAAGAAATGTTTTCTCATTCTCATATACACTTGTGGTCGAGGAGGAACTGTTTATCGCTCCAATGAGTACTTCAATCCACCTCTTGATCGTTATGTCATTTGCATTAAGTTTTGGTGGTGAAGCAGCGCATGGAGCGAAATTTGGGGTTGGTTTGGTTGTGGATGAGCGGTCTCCGATGGGAGAGGTTGTGAAGAAGTGTATTCAAATGGCTGTTCATGACTTTTACGCCATAAACGCTCACTATAACACCAAGATTAATCTTCACGTAAGGAATTCCGCCAGTGATCCTTTGCTTGCTTTTACATATGGTGAGTACGTGAAATCCATATATCATTCATGTATTAGTGTATTTAAATGTATTATTTGTGCTGAATGTTTGGTTGAGTCGGATGAAATGACCAAGTTTGACAACTATTTGACGAAATGCGCCATAGAATATTTATCCCTTGCATCGCCCTGATTGCGGTAGAACCTCCCAGTAAATCTTGATACTACTTTTTGATCAGTTTCATAAGCTACTCTATACTGATACAAATCAAGCAGGAAAGCAAAGTAATCAAATAATCATTCTAGAATTCACGGAAGCATAGAATAAGGGATTGACTAATTATGTAAATTCTTCCATATTTTATGGAGCGGATAATTAGGGATTGACTCATGTAATCAGTAATTGATTTACATATAGTAATAGACTAAATAGGGACTATCTTTTAGAAGAGAGGGCATCCAATCATCTATTTTAAGTTCTATTATATTATAGCTATAGCAGTTGGACAAGAGCCTGAAACTCTTGTTGGAGGGTGTCTTAGTGACAGCCCTGTGCCTCTTTCCCATTCAATAAAACCATTTTATCTTTCTCTTCTTTTTCCCTGTTCTTTACTCTAGCAGAGAATGCACCAGAGAATATTTATCCCTTGCATTGCCCTGATTGGTAGAACCTCCCAGTAAATCTTGATACTACTTTTTGATCAGTTTCATAAGATACTCTATACTCTTTTATTAACAGTAAGGATTGTTCTTTAGATAAAAACTTGAATTTTTTACAAGTGCTTTTACTCCAGAAAAGTTTAGTCCCCCCCTGCAATACTTAATTATTGTTTATGCTAAGTCACATACAATAGCAGACAATTTAGTCCATTTAATTATTGTTGCATTACTTAATTATTGTTTATGCTAAGTCACATACAATAGCAGAAAATTTAGTGCATTTAACTATTGTTTTGCATTGCAGTTGTAGACCTTTTGGAGAATGTTAAGGTGGGGGCAATTATAATACCAGAAATGTGGAATGAAGTGACACTTTTTGCCAGGCTTAGTCATAAAGCTAGAGTTCCCATGTTTTCCTTTTCTTCATTACTGTCCCCAAATGGATATCCTTATTTTGTTCAAATATCTCAAGATGGGGATATGGGACTCAAAGGCATTGTTGCATTTATAGAAAGAGCTAAATGGAAGACTGTCATACTTATACATGATGAAACTGAGTATGGGATGAAAGATCTCTCCCGTTTGATTGATTTCTTCCAAGAGATTGACATACGTGTGGTTAACAAGACTTCCATTTCTCTTTCGACTGAAGAACATCAAATTATTGAAGAGTTAAATAAGCTCAAGAAAATGGAGACTTCAATTTTCATTGTGCACCTGTCAGCTTCCTTGACGCCTCTCCTTTTTGAAAATGCAAAAAGATTAGGATTGATGGGTAAAGGTTATGCTTGGATTGTATCTGATAAAACTATGAATTTCCTGCATACCTTCAATGATGCTATTATTGAATCAATGCAGGGATCATTAGGATTCAAATCTTACATTCCAGCTTCAGGAAAGCTTAAAAATTTCACTTTGAAGTGGCTTAGACAGTCTAACACAGAAGCGTCTATGGAGTTGAATGTATTTGGTATATGGGCATATGATGCAGTATGGGCACTGGCACTGGCAATTGAAAAGGTTGGGAAACGAATCCCTCAAACCAAAGAAGAATGCAAGGACCTCCTAAATTTTACAAGTATTCGTGTTTCGGATGATGGTGGCTCATTAGTATTGAAGGAGGTAAAGAATAGCAGATTTGTCGGTTTAGCTGGTGAGTTTAAACTTCTGAATGGAGAAGTAGGCTCAAAGGCATATGAAGTTGTTAATGTCATGGGCCAAGGGGAGAGAAGAGTTGGATTTTGGACTCTAAATAGTGGGTTCACCATTCATCCATCCTCAAATGAACCAAATAATTGTTTTCATGGTGATCTTGATTCCATTATTTGGCCAGGGCCGTCTTTAGCTACCCCAAAAGAATGGTCAGGTAAAAAGATAAGAGTTGGTGTGCCTATACAGCAGGCGTTTAAGGAATTCATTGATGTCCATCATGTTGTTCAATCAAATACAACAATTGTGGAGGGTTTCTCTGTTGATGTGTTCCTTGCTGCCATTGGGAGTTTAGAGTATGAAGTACCCTTTGAATTTATCCCTTTTCTGATTGTGGATGAAAAAGGAAAGCGTCATTCCCATTACAGCGATCTTCTTCATCAGACTTACCTTAAGGTATTCTTGCTTCCCTAATGCTTTTGGGGTCTAATTGGTTTTAATGGTTAATGATCATAATAGTTCAACATAGTGTTTGTAAATATCAAAATACTAAACTATGTATTATTTTGTTCAACATAGTTTTTGTAAATATCAAAATACTAAACTATGTATTATTTTTGGTGCTTAGAACTTTGATGCTGCCGTGGGAGACATAACCATCACCTCAAATAGATCTACATTTGTGGACTTTACATTGCCTTATACTGAAGCTGGAGTGGGAACTGTGGCACGCTTGGGCAGTGCAGGAGCATGGTTCTTCTTAAAGCCTTTCAGGACAGATTTATGGATAATTATTGTTGTTTCCTTCATTGTGACAGGTTTAGTCATTTGGCTAATCGAACACGAAAGGAATGAAGATTTCCAAGGTTCACTGGCTCAACAAGTTGGAACAACTTTGTGGTTTGCTGCTTCAACTCTTGTTTATGCTCAGAGTACGCTATACTTTTACCTCATTAATTTATTTTTTCTTAAACTGAAAGCATGTTGTCTGTAGATGATTTTAATGGATGCAGAGCTAAGATACATGCCATTTTACTTTTGTTTCAGGGGAACGAATACAGAGTAATCTGTCAAGATTCATAGTTAGCATCTGGATGTTTGTTGTGCTCATAATTTCATCGAGCTACACCGCATCACTGAGTTCACTTCTGACGTTACAACAAATTCGGCTTGCAAAGGGAGACTATATAGGTTACCGTTCATTCCAAGAAGGAATCATTTTTAACAACATGAATATTTCTGGAAGTAGGCTTATTCGCTACAATTCACCTGAAGAATTCCATGAAGCTCTTTCCAAAGGGACCATAGGAGGTATAGTTGATGAGATTCCTTACATCAAGAGTTTTCTTGCCAAGTATCCATCTCAATATGCACTCATCAGCACTGCACCAACTACAAATGGCTTTGGCTTTGTAAGTATCTCCTCTATACAGTCATATACAAAAAAATATTGTTTATATGGGATGTGTATATCAGTATATCGCCTTTGTTTTAAAACAGGCTTTCCAGAAAGGATCGCCGTTAGTCCCTGAGATATCTCGAGCAATTGCTAGACTTAGAGAAGAAGGAAAACTCGCGGAGCTGGAGGACAAATGGTTTAAGAATCATCCGTCTATGCTAACTCAAGACGGCGAGAGCTCTAACATTAAGACTCTAAATGTTGACAACTTCAGAGGCCTATTTCTTGTGAGTGGGATCTCTAAAGCTATTGCTGTTACCATGTTTCTTTGTTTAGTACTTCGTAATAAGTTGTCAGTTTATCACTATATTCTCAGAATTGCTTTAGGTGGGAAGTTGGCATTTATGATTAAGTACCTATTTTGCAGAAAGGAATTTATCATTGAGGGACGCAATGAGAATAGCCACAACCATATATAAATCATAAACCAGGCCACCTCCATATATCAACCTATAATAATTGTCATATAGATGGTTAATTAGCATTATGGGTCATATATCCTAATGTTCTTAAGCCTCGAGGTTGTTTCTTGCCCAGGCATGGATTTCATTCTTGTTATCCACAAATCCCAGATGGCCTGTGTAGGGATTATACATCTGTCCTAATAGCCCTCTGTAAATAGAAGTTATTTGTCAAATAAGTTTTATAATTTTTCGAATGTAATCGAGTTCTTGAATTGAAAAAAGTTTTAAGTAGAGGTTAAAATTTATAGGGAAAAAATTTAATTAGTTGTAGCAAATTGCTTGTTTACTACGATGATGCGAACATGTATTTCCATTTACCTCAGTTTTTGAATTTTCTATTTTAGAAAATATGTTTACTGGCATCATTATTTACATTTGTTTTCTAAATTTAAATTTTTGAGCCAAATATGTCATTTATACTTTCAAATGTAATATATGTGAAATTTAAACATATGATATTTGAATTAAGGGCGCGTTTGGTTCAACCATGGAATCAGAATGAATGAGAATGAAATATTTGGTAATGGTACACTGCTGGAAATCATCTATTTTTGGAAATACTATCCACAAAAATAAAAGCGTCGGAAAATTTCGTCCTATGAGGAAGTTGGCGTCCGTGTGGTTCCAACCACTTGGTGGTCGGAAAAGGTACTTCGTATTATTACGGAGTTACGATTTCTTATCACCCTCAGACCACTTTGTGGTCCGTATTAATTTTGCATTTATATGCTTTGAATTACCTATTTAAATAAACAAATTCGAAATTCAATTACTTATGTATGAACTTCTCCTATATAATCTTGTATTGATATACTTTGAAATACTTATTTAAATATAAACATTGGGCATTAATGCGTGTGTGTGTGTGTGTTCCTAATCATATGAGAATCACTCCCCAAGTGAGAATTGTGGACAAATCCAAACTATTGTTCAACAAGATCTGATGGATGAAAATCAAGTAAAAAATGTGCGGAGTCATTTCCATAAATATTGCAAATTTTTAAAATGAGCGAGATCATTTTCATAAATATTATAAAGTATTGTTTATTTTCAACTGTTAGATCTACTAGATGAATTGTTCGGATTTGTCCACAGGTTCTCACTTGATTGTGGACATATATATACTAGTTTTTCACGCGCATTGTGCGAATGGAATAATTCCAATGTTTATTTTTAAATATAAGTAGTTCAAAGTATATCAATGCAAGATTGTATGGAGATGTTCATGCATATGTAATTGAATGTTGAAATTTGTTTATTTAAATAGGTAATTCAAAGTATATGATTATAAAATAATATATGAAATATTGATTATAATTGTCATTAAAATAAATATTTGCAATTTTGTAAAAACGCTAGTCTAAATACTTAGTCTAAATAAATACTACTTTTGGTTTGAATTTCTCTAAGTTTTTTTAATTTTCTTTTGGGTAGCATTGTCATTGTCTTCACCTTCAGTACTTGTTTTTTTTTTTTATTGGTAATGTGTCATGTGCAATTGGATTACTGGCGGTAGTATAGAGGGCAGCGTCATGCAATAAGATTATAGTGTAGGAAGCTGTGAATTTGCCTCGTTGTGTGTGTATATGTCTGGGATCTTAGTTGTACTATAAACTCTTAATCTTGTAAGCGCATGTTGATATTTGGCAGTGGTAGTTTTTTCCTACATGTTTCATGTGTTGCTACTTTGTGCATAAACATTTTTAAATAGTGGCCATATTCTATATACTAATTATTTTTGTTGTCAAGATTGATGTTGATTTTATCTTTAACCCAAGCAGGTTGAGTGTAGAAAATGAAATAAATTGTAAATTTATATTAGTTATAATATATTTAAAGGATGCACAATAAGTATTTTACATACATGATTAATGAATGTTGCAACAGTAACTATTTTTGAAATTTCTTCATGGGAAAATGGCACTTTTTCCCCTATGTTATGTGTATATGGCACTTTTCCCCCTGTGTTATTAAAGTGGCACTTTTCCCCCCTAAAATGTTAAATTGTCATTGTTATGCTTAAAAATAATTATTTCATTTATTTTTCTTCTCCAACAAATTATTATTTATATGTATGGATGATCACGATTCGGTTCGAACCTAACCAAACACTGTAGCAATCATATCGAAATAGTATGGACGGTTCTGGTTACGATTCAGAACCGAAAATTTTAAAATTAAATAATTGTTGAACCGTAAATCGGAACTTAACCACAGTCATATATAGTGAAAATAATCAAACCCTTATTTTGATAAATCGGTACGGTTCGGTTCCAATTTCGATTTTAAACCGCCAATCAAAACTTATGTATTTATTTACTACGTATTTATTTTTATAATTTTATTTCTTATTTAAAAATAGACTAAATTTAATAATTATTTTATTTTATTTTTCGGTTCTGAATCGTAACCGTCTATACTATTTAAGTTCAATTGCTATAGTGTTCGATTAGGTTCGTATCGAACCGTGATCTTCCATACATATTAGTAACAATTGATTGGAGAATAAAAATAAATGAAATAGTTATTTTAAGGACAAAAATGTCAATTTAACATTACAAGGGAGAAAACTACCACTTTTAAAATAACTGAGGGGGGAAAACTACCACTTTAATAACACAGGGGGGAAAAGTGCTATAAGCATATAACATAGGGGGAAAAAGTGCCATTTTCCCTTTCTTCATTTTATGAATTTGAAATATTGATTCCAACAATGTTATAGGCTCAGCATCTTTTCAATGAGTCAAGTGTGTCACAATGTTCTATTTCCCTATTGACATTTTTAATAATGAGTTTTAAATATAACTATGTAAGATACTGATCTAATTACTATTTACATATTATTATCAGCATAAAAGCATAGCAATCCTTTAGGCGTTCTGCTCGAGGTACTTTTGGTTTAACCATTATGGTTGAATGAATTCTTGTGGATAGAGAAATTCCTGGTTTAATGAGATGTATGTCTTTTTTTTTTTTTTTTAGTGTAGCTACTAATTTATTTAATTTAATAAGAGTAATAAAGTAGGGTACTTACATTTCAATAATATACTCTAACATATTCATAGTATATGTTCAACAATTATTTCAACTCTGATTAGGATTAGGTTCGAACCTAAGACATTTTTTATAGAAATTAATGGGTAAGTTGAAAGTTTTTATAACAGAATATTCCGTTACTAAAGTTTATACTAATGGAATGTAGGGTTATTTAAGAAAAGAAAATATTATAGTAGAGGGCAAAGAAGAAAAAATCATAAAAAGAACTAAAATAAAATAATCTTGATGGGGCCATGGGACCCCCGGGGGCCCATTTTATGGGATACGCCTTGGCCCAAGTGCGGGTGGCCCAAATAGGAATATGGAAGGAGGGGCATGGATATGGAAAGATGGGGCGTGGATATGAAAGGATGAGCGGCGGCTATGGAAAGAGGGTATGGATATAGAAGGAAGGACATGGATATGGAAAGAGGGGTATGGATATGGAAGGAAGGGGATGGATATGGGAAGAGGGGTGCAAGACAACATGAGTGCAAGGCAGATGAACTGACGGTGCAAGGCGGGAGGTGGCGATGCATGGAAGAAAAGGAGGAGGGGGGCGCCCGACGCCGAGGCCCCCCAGGGGTCGACAGTCGCGCCCCCAGCTCCCTAACGGCGTGGTCGGGCGCCTGGGGTGGCGGCTGGTCGTGCCGCCACCCAGGCGGCCCTAAGTGCGCTTACCTAAAGCGCGGAGCGCGATAGCGCCCCCGTCGCCCCCTTGGCGTGCCTATCACTCGTGCGTAGCCGTGTTCTCCGTGTTCCTCGGTACGTGGTGCTTGATGGATGGTTAGAGAATGAAACAGTTGCACGACAGGGCAATATGGGACGCGTGTCTGGTGAGATTTGACGCCCTCTGGATTCCGTAAACGTGGAGGGTGTAGGGGATCCACCAGTAGTATAAAAGGTAGGGGTCTAGTCCATGTAGGACATCCTTAGGTCACGATCCACTTCATAGCCCAGTGGTCAAGATTTCTTCCTTTTGCTGGTGTGTGGTAACATTGTTGGGTTATTCTTTTTTACTTATTTGTGGGTCCCTTATTTCCTTATTTATTGTATTTATTCGCTAGTCCCCCTATTATTTATTTACTCCCTCCGTCCCGAATTGGATGTCTCATTTGCTTTTTGCACGCTTTTTAAGAAATTAAAGTAAATGTGATGTGCTTTCCAATTATGTCCCAAACTTTTTCACTTTTAGAAATAAAAGCAATAAAAAAAGCAAAAGTCATAAGGGTAAATTGGAAAAAGTAGATTGATTGTGATGTTCAATTTAGGAAAGATGACAACATTTTGGGACAAACTAAAAAGGAAAGTAAGACAGGTAAAATGGGACAGAGGGAGTATTTATTATTTGGGCCGCCGTTTCTTAGGCCGATACATTTGGGCTTTGTACACATTCTATTGGGCCACTGTCGAAGGCATGAAGCAAAGATGAAAGCGGAAGAGTGAAGACCGACGAACTCCAAGCAACGACCTGTTACCTGCGTGATGCGTCGCTGCCGCTGCCAGGCCGGTGACTGGCGAGCTCCAAGTCTCCGACGGTGACCTGCGGCCTTGCGAGCTGCCAGCTGCCCAACTTTGGTCTATCTCCCTACTGGCTCTGTGATTGTTGATTTTTTGTGTTGAAAACTTAGATATAAATACTAATTTTGTGTGTGAATATAAAGACTAATTTTTGTGTGTTGAAAACTTAGATAGGTCATAGGTGTGTCAGTGTGTGATTGAGTGTTTATTGATGGATGATTGATGAAAGCTTCTCCCTTCTCTACTTTTATGGTCATGGATGATTGATGAAAGCTTCTAAATTCTAATGTTTTTGATGTTGAATTGTTGATTGATGATTGAGTGTTTATTGGCATATAGGTGTGTGAACTGTGAATAATAGCAGCAGTCCAACAGATTAGTTGAATTTTTATTTTTTGCATTTAATTATTATTTTTATTTTTTAGGAAGGGTTGGCCCGTTTAGCCCGTCAGCCCCTCACATACGGGTTGGGCTGTAAATTTCAACTCGTTTAGAAAAACAGGCCCAGCCTGACTCGATTTAGGTCTAACCCGAGACGAGTTGGCCTGTTTTGATAGCACTATATATATATATATATATATATATATATATATATATATATATATATATATCGCGTCGCGAACCAGTCCCGCACCTCGCCGTCAACCATTCTTCCGTCCGTCGTCCTCCGTCGTCGCTACAGGCCAACGTCAAACAAAAAAAAAGGCAGTAAGCAGTTCAACGGCGAAGAAACGGTGTAGCTGCAGGACAAAAAAACGATTGAATTAATTTTATTGTAATTTTATTTTGGTTGTTGCTTTATGCGGAAAACCCAAAAAATTTCCAGCATCCCTCCAAAAATTGAATTGCAAAATTGACATATCTCTCTTAATTATACAACGCATACGACATATTCAAAATTATATATATGCAATTAAAGAACACTTAAGTCTAAGCAGAGATAAATCAGGTTCTGATACCAACTGTAAGCATAAATACGTGAAATACGGATCTTTAAAGTACTAACCACCATCTATAGCTTCCGATTGATGAAGGTTGTGTAGTCACGGGACTGCTGCGGCAGAGTAACTGTATAGTTTCTCCCACTTTTTCAACCCTCTCTTGATGGTGTATGAGGAATGAATTGTCAAGCAGTGAGAGGACCAAAGGGCTCTATATATACTATCCATATGCCATCAATATGGTCATTGTATCCCCTCCCTAATCACACTTCTTATCATAATTAAGTCTTACCTTAATAATAAAGAAGCTTGTATGAAAGTAATGCACCATATAATAGACAAATAGCATCACAGGCCACCTGTTTAATGAACAAAGCATCTTTAGTAGGCAACCACTTAGTACACATAGCTCAAAAAAAACATTTGACCTTAGAAGGGATATTTAGATTCCACACCCCTGTCCAACACACTCTGAAAATCTATTGGTTAAGACTTTAGCAACAATACGATAAAGCACATTACATAGAGATATGAGACGGAAATCAGACACTATTTCGGGGTTTTTTTGTTTTAGGTATTAAGACAATTTGGGTGTCATTGAAGAAAAGAATGACAGAAAGTCACTACCTCCTCGCCCAAGATATCCTAGTGCAATTGAAAGAAAGCTGGAGATAAGCCATCGGGTCCCAATGACCTTTTTCATTTTGCTCCTCCATTACCCGCCGATCAAGACAGTCCGTAACAGCCTAACACTCGGCACGAGATTGACAAAATAATCAAAAAAATGCCACCCATTCGCTGCTCATCCATGACCAAGACCCCCATTTCATCCCTCACTTCCCGAATACTATTCGGGCGCTTCCTACCATTAACGGAATTATGGAAGAACCTATTGTTGTAATCCCTACCCATATACCATAATTCTTTCGCTCTATGACGCCATCGGTCACTTTTATTCCTCACAAGAGATAAATATTCATGATGAACCTCCCCAAACAACGAACACTGTCCTCTCTCCTCTCTGTTCGTAATCTCCACATTTTCTCCTTACACCGGACCAATGCCCTTCTTCTCTCCTTGAGACTTCCTTCTATCCCACTGCCATACTACCTTCCCACATCTCGCCAAATGCTCAGCTATTTCGCACCCTTCTAAATTCAACCAAGCTTCGCCAATCACCTACCTACACGCTGGATTATGACCCCAAGAATTCTCAAACCGAGGCCTATGCGTAAAACATCTCCTCCCCATCAAATTTAACACTAAAAATAACAGAATATGGTCGCTACTACTCCCCTCCGACGACCATGCCTTAGTGTTTAGAAACAAATCCATCCACACCCTCGTCACCAAAATTCTGTCCAATTTCTCTTACACCCAATTTAGCGTGCCTCTACCTCTCTCCCACGAAACTGACATCCCTCAAACCCAAAATCAACAATCCCTCTCTCCCGGACTAGGATGGGGTACTCTCCCAATCTTCTCCTTCTCCATTAATAAGTCATTAAAATCACTCGTAAGAACCCAAGGAAGAGAAGTAACAGTAGACACCTAAGTAAGTTCCATGAAAACCGCCTTCGATGTCGTTTTGGACTCCCGTAAAACCCAGTGAAGTGCCACCGGGGCAACGACCCACCGTGTCTAACATGAGTGTCAATATAGTAACCCACCACCTCCACGCCCAAACCACCGCTCCACCGTTTCATAACAATGTAAACCCCCACTTCTACCTTCTGTGTCAACCCTAAAGCAAGTCACATAACCCAATTTAATCTGTATCCTTTCCATTCTATTAGACCCACACAAAATTTCAGACAAGAAAAGAATGTCAGGCTTCTTTTGATTTACAAAGCCCAACAACACCTGAATTGCCAGTGGGTTACCCAACCCATGACATTTCCAACTTAGGCAACTCATTCGACCCAATGGACATGGGAACCAGAGCCCACCTCATCAGACACAAACATGTTCTGACCCTCGACAATCATTAGACTAATTCAAGCGTTACCTCCTCCAGTCTCCTCACTTTCACTCCCTACCTGTCTCCGTTTCTAATCCTCCGCAGGACCACAACCACTCCATCACTCTCTCCCCCCTCATTAATTGTGCTATGATTATGCTCATTTAATTCTGGAATAAAGTCGGAAGGTAGTGAAATGTCCAACACTAAATTACGCAATGAAGACTCGTCATTACGCATTGAATGCTCAGCATTCCCTCCCGTAACGTTTGACGTTCTAGAATCACCTCCTTGCGCAACCACCTATGTTGGGTCCAACACTAGCCACTGGTTCACCAGAGCCGCCAACTATTGTTGCCCCCAGCCCTCAGTCAAGGACCAAACGGCTTTTCTTTCCCCTTCATAGGCTTCTCAAAAGATAATAAACAAAACTTATCCCCATGGCCAATAATCCCACATTGAAAGCAAAATTATAATAGCCTTTCATAGCGTAAATTTGCCCAGAACTAATCCCCACATGCTCTTTTCATCTTTATCTTCGGCTTCAGAGGTCGTGAAATCACCAGTGTTGCACGAACACGCATGAAAGACTTCCATACACCGTCAAAGTTCCGCAAATCCACTGATTCGAAGGTTCCGAGATTGTTTCCAATAACCTTTACAACTCTCTCTAAAATGAAACCCAAAGGCAAATTATGAACTTGAACTCAAAAGGAACAATGGTCCAAACTTATAATCATTGGATTGTCCTCCTTCTCCAAACGACGCAGCAAAACCAAGTTCTATTCATAGGTCCAAGGACCATCATTCATCACCCTCGATATGTCACGCTCATGATAAAACGTAAATAGGAACCTACTCTTTCCCAATTCCCGAATATGAACGCCCTTACCCGGGACGCCAAGCAGTAGCCATCACATCCCTAAAGACCACAAATTTGATCGGCCTATCCGTGACCACCCTCCCCACCGCAACAAACCGGAAATCAAAATTCGGTTGTTCACTCTCCTCGACCTCCACCACAACTCCTTCATCGTCATCCACTATTGTTAATGCCTCATAGGCCCAAACAATAATTTGACTAATAAATAGTAAACGGAATTAGTAAAATAGAACAGAGTGAGTACTACTCAGTAGTACATCTAAAATTTATAATAATTATTCACCTTGTCCCATTTTATCTCTCATATTTACTATTCATTTGTCAAACTAATTAATTTTCTTTACTTATTTTCTTTAAGTTTATTTTTTACTTATTTTTTTTGTTTGACCATGAGGTGTCCTGAGCAGACCCTAACTATAGGAGGCACCTTTAAGCCCGTACCATACTCAGACTAATCCGCATTCGCACTGGATCGGCCCAATTGAGGGCCAAAGTACTGGCCAGATTGTTTTAAATGTTCAATAGTACTTTTCAGTTTTAATATAGTTTCTAAATATATACCATCAATTTTATAATTTTTTGAAACAATATAAATTATATATATAAATAATAAATTTAATATTATGAAAAATTAAAATGTAAATAATTTTAGTTAAGTCTGAAATGGAGAGTAATCAAATACGGCATATTAAGAGAATTTTGTTTTTGATTGTCAAAAATATTTTTTCCATGAAATCTATGGGCTGGTCACCGGCCATCATTACAACTTTACAAGGCATTTCCTAGAAGAAACTTTGAACATAACATTAACATTACATATTCTATATACATGCAAAGTGTTCACACACATGCAATGTATATATATATTACCTCTTCGCTGCTGCTTCTCGATCGAGAAATGTCTTCTCATATACATACACTTGAGGTGGAGGAGGAACTGTTTATCGTTTAAATGAGTACTTCAATCCACCTCTTGATCGTTATGTCATTTGCATTAAGTTTTGGTGGTGAAGCAGCGCATGGAGCGAAATTTGGGGTTGGTTTGGTTGTGGATGAGCGGTCTCCGATGGGAGAGGTTGTGAAGAAGTGTATTCAAATGGCTGTTGATGACTTTTACGCGATAAACGCTCACTATAATACCAAGATTAATCTTCACGTAAGGAATTCCGCCGGTGATCCTTTGCTTGCTTTTACATATGGTGAGTACGTGAAATCCATATATTATGTACAAGTGTATTTACATGTATTTGTACTGAATGTTCGACAACTATTTGACAAAATGCCCCATAGAATATTTATCCCTTAGCTTGCATCGCCCTGATTGGTGGAACCTCCCAGTAAATCTTGATTCTACTTTTTGATCAGTTTCATAAGCTACTCTATGCCCTTTTATTAACAGCAAGGATTGTTCTTTAATTTAGATAAAAACTTGAATTTTTTACAAGTGCTTTTACTCCAAAAAAATTTTAGTCCCCCCCTGCAATACTTAATTATTGTTATGCTAAGTCACATACAATAGCAGACAATTTAGTCCATTTAATTATTGTTGCATTACTTAATTACTGTTTATGATAAGTCATCATACAATAGCAGACAATTTATTCCATTTAATTATAGTTGCATTACTTAATTATTGTTTCTGCTAAGTCACATACAATAGCAGAAAATTTAGTACATTTTATTATTGTTTTGCATTACAGCTGTAGACCTTTTGGAGAATGTTAAGGTGGGGGCAATTATAATACCAGAAATGTGGAATGAAGTGACACTTTTTGCCAGGCTAAGTCATAAAGCTAGAGTTCCCATGTTTTCCTTTTCTTCATTACTGTCCCCAAATGGATATCCTTATTTTGTTCAAATATCTCAAGATGGGGATATGGGACTCAAAGGCATTGTTGCATTTATAGAAAGAGCTAAATGGAAGAATGTCATACTTATACATGATGAAACTGAGTATGGGATGAAAGATCGCTCCCGTCTGATTGATCTCTTCCAAGAGGTTGGTGTGCGTGTGGTTCATAAGACTACCATATCTCATTCGGCTGAAGAACACCAAATTATTGAAGAGCTAACTAAGCTCAAGAAAATGGAGAATTCTGTTTTCATTGTGCACCTGTCAGCTTCCTTGATGCCCCTCTTTTTTGAAAATGCAAAAAAATTAGGATTGATGGCTAAAGGTTATGCTTGGATTGTATCTGATAAAACTATGAATTTCCTGCATACCTTCAATGATGCTGTTATTGAATCAATGCAGGGATCATAGGGATTCAAATCTTACATTCCAGCTTCAGGAAAGCTTAAAAATTTCACTTTGAAGTGGCTTAGACAGTCTAACACAGAAGCGTCTATGGAGTTGAATGCATTTGGTTTATGGGCATATGATGCAGTATGGTCACTGGCACTTGCAATTGAAAAGGTTGGGAAAAGAATCCCTCAAACCAAAGAAGAATGCAAGGACCTCCTAAATTTTACAAGTATTGGCGTTTCGGATTATGGTAGCTCATTACTATTGAAGGAGGTAATAAGTAGCAGATTTATAGGTTTAACTGGTGAGTTTCAACTTCTGAATGGAGAACTAGGCTCTAAGGCATATGAAGTTGTTAATGTCATGGACCAAGGGGAGAGAAGAGTTGGATTTTGGACTCTAAATAGTGGGTTCACCATTCATCCATCCTCAAACGAACCAAATAATTTTTTTCATGCCGGTCTTGATTCTATTATTTGGCCAGGGCCATCTTTAGCTACCCCAAAAGAATGGTTAGGTAAAAAGATAAGAGTTGGTGTGCCTATACAGCAGGCATTTAAGGAATTCATTAACGTCCATCATGATATTCAATCTAATACAACAACAGTGGAGGGTTTCTCTGTGGATGTGTTTCTTGCTGCCATTGGGAGTTTAGAGTATAAAGCACCCTTTGAATTTATCCCTTTTCTGGTTGTGGATGAAAAAGGAAAGCACCATTCCTATTACAACGATCTTCTTCATCAGATTTACCTTAAGGTATTCTTGCGTCCCTAATGCTTTTGTGGTCTAATTGGTTTTAATGGTTAATGATCACAATAGTTCAACATAGTTTTTGTAAATATCAAAATACTAAACTATGTATTATTTTTGGTGCTTAGAACTTTGATGCTGCAGTGGGAGACATAACCATCACCTCAAATAGATCCACATTTGTGGACTTTACATTGCCTTATACTGAAGCTGGAGTGGGAACTGTGGCACGCTTGGGCAGTGCAGGAGCATGGTTCTTCTTAAAGCCTTTCAGGACAGATCTATGGATAATTATTGTTGTTTCCTTCATTGTGACAGGTTTAGTCGTTTGGCTAATCGAACACGAAAAGAATGAAGATTTCCAAGGTTCACTGGCTCAACAAGTTGGAACAGCTTTGTGGTTTGCTGCTTCAACTCTTGTTTATGCTCAGAGTACGCTATACTTTTAACTAATTAATTTATTTTTCTTAAACTGAAACTCTGAAAACATGTTGTCTGTAGATGATTTTAATGGATGCAGAACTAAGATACATGCCATTTCACTTTTGTTTCAGGGGAACGGATACAGAGTAATCTGTCAAGATTCGTAGTTAGCATCTGGATGTTTGTTGTGCTCATAATTTCATCGAGCTACACCGCATCTCTGAGTTCACTTCTGACGTTACAACAAATTCGGATTGCAAAGGGAGATTATTTAGGTTACCATTCATTCCAAGAAGGAATCATTTTTAACAACATGAATTTTTCTGGAAGTAGGCTTATTCGCTACAATTCACCTGAAGAATTCCATGAAGCTCTTTCCAAAGGGACCATAGGAGGTATAGTTGATGAGATTCCTTACATCAAGAGTTTTCTTGCCAAGTATCCATCTCAATATGCACTCATCAGCACTGCACCACGTACAAATGGCTTTGGTTTTGTAAGTTTCTCCTCTATATAGTCATATACAAAAAAAAAATTGTTGATATGGGATGTGTATATCAGTATATCACCTTCGTTTTAAAACAGGCTTTCCAGAAAGGCTCACCATTAGTCCCTGAGATATCTCAAGCAATTGCTAGACTTAGAGAAGGAGGAAAACTCGCGGAGCTGGAGGACAAATGGTTTAAGAATCGTCCATCTATGTTAACTCAAGACGACGAGACCTCTAACATCAAGACTCTAAATGTTGACAACTTTAGAGGCTTATTTCTCTTGAATGGGATCTCTAAAGCTATTGCTGTTACCATGTTTCTTTGTTTAGTACTTGGTAATAAGTTGTCAGTTTATCACTATATTCTCAGAATTGCTTCAGGTGGGAAGTTGGCATTTATGATTAAGTATCTATTTTGCAGAAAGGAATTTATCATTGAGGGATAGCCACAACCATGTATAAATCATAAACCAGGCCACCTCCATATATCAATCTATAATAGTTGTCATATAGATGGTTAGCATTTCCTTCTAGTGTCTGGTGAGATTTTTTGGGTCATATATCCTAATGTTCTTGAGCCTTGAGGTTGTTTCTTGCGCAGATATGGATTTCATTCTAGTTATCCACAAATCCCAGATGGTCTGTGTAGGGATTATACCTCTGCCCTAATAGCCCTCTGTAAATAGACGTTAAGTGTCAAATAAGTTTTATAATTTTTCTAATATAATTGAGTTGTTGAATGGAATTAAGTGTGTGTTTAGTTCAAACATGGAATCGGAATGATAATGAGAATGAAATACTTGGTAATGATACACTGCTGGAAATCGCCAAAATCCGGTCAAAAATCTTTGTTCCGGCCACATTTTTTTACCACTTTTGGGATCCGCAAAAACACTCATCGGTATTTCTGACCACCACATGTAGTGGTCAGAAATATCGTCCTAAAAAATAGAAGCGTCGAAAAATTTCGTCTCATGAGAAAGTTGGCGTCCGTGTGGTTCCAATGACTTGGTTGTCGGAAAAAGTACTCCGTATTACTACGGAGTTACGATTTCAGACCACCTTCTGACTACTTTGTGATCCGTATTAACTTTGCATTTATATACTTTGAATTACCTATTTAAATAAATAAATTCGACATTCAATTACATATGTATGAACTTCTCCTATTAATCTTGCAAATACTTAGGGATAAGGGTCAAATAGACCTTTAAACTATAAGCCAAAGTGCAATTAACCCCCTAAACTAAGAAAAGCTCCAATTAACCCATTTATCTCTTCACCTACATGCAATTTAACCCATAACTTATTAAAATTGTGCAATTAACTTATTTTGTAGGTAAACTCTATGTAATAACAGGTAAAATTGTAATTTTAAAATAAACTTTAAATAAATAAATTTTAAAAACAAAAAAAAAAACAAAACAAAAAACAAAACAAAACAAAAAGAAGATTGTAATAAATCGTTTTTTTGTTTTTTGTTTTTTGTTTTTTTTGTTTTTGTTAATTTTGAAAATTGAATTTTTATTGTGTTCAATTTTATTCTAAAAATTAGTATGGACTTTTTTAACTATGATTGTTGGATGTTATTTTATCATTTTATGAATGTTATAAATTGATGAATTTTCTTTTTAGTTTGTTCAATGGATTGAATGGTAGGTTTTATTTCTTTTTTATATAACTTAACTTTAAATTTTAGTTTCTTTAAAAAAAATATTAATAGGTTTAGCGGGTTTGTGTCATATCGTGTCGACACGACTCGAAACATGTTAACAAAATATGTCTATCATGTCAACCTGTTTAACCCTTCCCTCGTCGACATCACCAACTCTTAGAGAGTATTGGCCCAAGTAGGGTGTCCATTTTTATTGTCAAGGGAAAAAAAAAGCCCAAAGGGTTTGAACCCAAGACTTTCAACATAACAACATAAATTCTTAACCACCAAACCACACAAGATATTGTATATCAAAGGGTAGGAAGCTCCACTTATGCATGAGGGTGCACTGGAAGCAAAGTAGTGGGGTTTTAAAGTATTTTTACAGATCCCGAGAGCCATTGGGTGAAAAACGAGGACATAGCGAGCACATGGAGCGAAGAAGGAGTCCTGGGACGGACTGGAAGACCACTCCACGTGTGGAGCCGGCGTGGATCGTTTCTAGTGCTGATCCACGCCGGGCCTCTACACGTGGAGCTCGCGTGGACGGGGAGTGCTGAATGATTTAATGAAGGGGAAATTTTGGGAATGTTATTCAAAGGTTTAGTTAGAAATTTTAGGGAGAGTTGGATCATTTTTCAGATTACATTTTTATATTAGCATTTCTCACTTAAGAGCTTTTTAGAGAGAGAAAGAGAGATTCTAGAATTTAGCTTGCATTGATCCAAGGTTGAAGGACAAAGATACTTTGAAGATTGTATTTCATTTTTATTAGGTAAATTCTATCCATAATCTAGTTTTCTATTTCAATTGTATTTGCAATTTACATTCCTTAATTCAATTAGGTTTTTGAGATTTCAATTTCATGAAGATGAGTAGCTAATTTCATTTGGGGATTGAATTGTGTAATGTTGTGTATGCCTAGTGTTGATCTTCAATTCTAATCTATGAAAGTTGATTCATTCTATTTTGGAATCCTATTATTGTTTTGTGATTGTTGCTTTGATTTGATTCTAAGAGTTATTGGCCAATCTCTTGGAAGATTGGGGCCTTGATTTAAGCATGAATAGTGTTTAGTATTGAGGTTAGCTTTTGCAATCATAGATCCTATGGAAATCTAAGAGTAGACTAGTATGAAGGTGTTGAAGCCAAAGTGTTTGATGGAATGCCTCTAAAAGCTTTTGGTTACTTAACAAGTATTCCTAAGCTAGAGAGCCCCAGTACACTAGTTGTGGAAAAGGATTATGAGTTAACACCCTTGAATAGCCAAAGTAGTTGAATCAACATTCCCTAGCCTTTTTTCAAAAAAAAAAAAAAAAAAAACATTCCCTAGCCTAAGTCACACGGCGAGGCATCACAACCGAGCATAATTCATTCCCTTGCTTTATACAATTGTTTGTTTCGTTCTTGTTTACTTTAATTGACCAAACTTTCTACCAACAAATGTTTACTTCATGCACCATGATAACCTCACAAATTTCACTATGCATTCACTCAATTAATGGCTAAGTAATCTTCCGCATTACCTCTTTTGAGACCGACACTCAGGGAGTTCCGACTCTTCGTTTTATTCTTTTGAAAGTATCCATTCCATCATCACTCACCAATACTACCTCATACCAAAAACCATCATTGACGCCGTCTGTGGGAAACGCTACAAAAAGAATGTGTTCCTAGTTTCAACCCGTTGTTATCAGCATGGAAGAGTCATCATTCTTGAATACTCTGGCTAGGAAGATGGTTTTTAAGTAAATTTCAGTTTCACCATTCGACTTGGGAGTATTTCAAGAAGTAGGGCGATGTAGGCTAGTTAAAGTGCTACTTGACCATCACCTGAAATGAGTTTGACTTTCACATGTTGTTAAAAATCATGTGTTCCTAGTTTGTACTCGTTCTACCCTTTCCTTTTACACAATCAAACTCGAGATACGCCAAAATAGCCGGCTTACAAAACAAACATTCCTGGAACCTACAAGAACGCCTTAGCAGGCAAGGCAAGGGTCAGTCCGATTCACGAGGGCCAATTCTCCACCCAAGGAACATGAGAGGTTCAACTGACATTATAGTATCGGAAGAGATGCTACTGTTGACAGAACCTGCAGAGGTTACCCCGAGGTCGGACCTAGCGTCCAATCAGCAGTTAGGGGGCGCAGCCTAGCTTGGCCTGATAGCCGGCCGCTGACCCAAACATTCAAGCAAATCATCCTCCTACCCTATCTCAGCACTCTACGAGATGGGAGGATGGCATCGCCAAGGAGGGGCCCTAGTGAAAATGGCTTAAAGAGGTAAGAAAAATATTTCTACATTGGAGAAATATTAACATATATTTTTGGTTGAACTTTCAGCTAGGTAGACTACCAAAAAATTACAAATGGATGTGGTAGTGGACCCACAAAAAAGGATAAGCGATCCCGGCCTGAGTTGTAAGCTTGGCAATCTTGAAAGGAGATGCTACAGTAAACAATAGCACCCAAAAGGGCTCACAGGCTGGCTATGTAGCTTGAGGAAGTAATTAAAAAGAAAATCAGCTTCATTTTATATCCTGGTCTCGGAAAGCACAGTAGGCAGCCTACAAAAGGCATTGTGATTGGATTTGCAAACAACCCGAGAAGGTAATAGAAAACATTTTCTATTATTTTCTTATTACCCTTCACCGCCTTTCATTTTTAGTACTGGGTCTGCAACGCAGGATAGGCAGCCCAAGAGAAGAAGAAAAAAAAGAGTTATACAGGCCTGCATGTAGGGAAGGCGGCCTAAGGAGCCTGCAAATATGGAAGGCGGCTCATCAACCCGCATGTAGGGAAGGCGGTCGGCAACTATCTCTTCTAGGCCCGCATGGAGGAAAGGCGGCCAAGCGAGGAATCGCGCCTATAAAAATAAAATAAAAATAAAAATAAAAAGGTCTTACGGGGCCTACACGGAGGGAAGACGGCTCATTGGCCCGCATGTAGTGAAGGCGGTCGATAATCATCTCTTCTGGGCCTACAAGTAGGGAAAGCATGGAGGGAAGGCGACCTAAGGAGCCTGCATGTAGGGAAGGCGGCTCATCGACCCGCATGTATGGAAGGCGACCGATAATCATCTCTTCTAGCAGGCCCGCAAGTGGGGAAGGAGGCCCAGCAAGGCATCGCGCCTCAAAAAAAATTCTTACGGGTATGCATGGAAGGAAAGCAGCCTAAGGAGCCTGCATGTAGGGAAGGCAGCTCATCGGCCAGCATGAAGGGAAGGCAGCTGACAATCATCTTTTCTGCGCCCGCAAGTAGGGACGACGGCCGAGCAAGGCATCGTGCCTAAAAAAAAAAAAAAAAAGCCTTACGGGTCTGCATGGAGGAAAGGTGGCTCCCCATGTGAGAACCACTCCCTAATCATATGAGAACCACTCCCCATGTGAGAACTTGTGGAGAAATCCAAATCATTGATTAGCAAGATTTAATGGATGGGAAATCAAGTAAATAAAAAATGAGCGAGGTCATTTTCATAAATATTACAAATTTTTAAGATGAGCGGTGTCATTTTCATAAATATTACAAAGTTTTGTTTATTTTCAATAATGGTTAGATCTACTAGATCAATGGTTTGGATTTGTCCACAGATTCTATGATTTTCACCTGATTTTATATGTGTGTGTGTGTGTGTGTGTGTCATTTTCATAAATATTACAAAGTTTTAATTTGTTTATTTTCAATAATCGTTAGATCTACTATATCAACGGTTTGGATTTGTCCACAGATTCTATGATTTTTACCTGATTATGGATATATATATGTGTGTGTGCGCGCGCGCCCGCGCAAAGAACATATTGAAAATTTGGAACATGCACCTTGAGTATAACAATCAATCATTACTATTAATGAATAAATGTTTTCTAGAAATAGGAAAAGATATGTTGATAAATACCTTGTTTGCATAGAAAATCTAATTCCACTATTAATAACATATTTTAAAATTTAATATTTCAAATATTGCAAAACGGTGCAGTTTTCGTTGGGCTGAAAACCAATTTTTGTTTTTGTTTTTCCCAAAAATTGTGGCTTTATTATAGTAGATGATTAGTCCTATAACTTGTCGTCTTCTATCTAAGCAATGCTATGTTTAAAATCCAGTCTATAGTTTCACTTAAAACATACGGTGTGAGAAATATCACAACATTCAGGCTCATATAATATAATTATTATAACAAGAGCAAGTTAAGATTTAACAATGACAAGTGCAACCTAATAAAACCATGCCATTGTTTTGTGGTATGAGTGCACACGAGATCAAGTCTACCAAAACTCTTCTTTTCCAACTTTATGCTATACTTTAAAAATCAATTTCTCATTCACCGATTATTCTTTTTAGTTAGGTATATAAATACTCAAAATTTCTCACTTAGAAAAAATTTAAATCTACTTTAACCTGGCTCAAATCGATTCCAAACCATACTCAAAATATTGCTTTCAAAATGACCATTTAAATATTATTATTTTTCTAATAATTTGTCCAACATATATAACTTAACTAAAAACATTCAAACTAAGGTTTACTTAAGATCTAAGTATTCCACTTTCTTTGAGTTCTATAAGAATGAGTTTTGTTCAACTATAATTGTCAAATTAAAGGAATCAACACGGTGTATAATTTGTCACCACTCACGAGTAAGAGTGTATGACCCATTCAAAGCTTCAGCAAATTGAAGTCAGTCAAGGAAGATCTAGAGAAAGAGGTCAGTCTATATATATCATTATGCTCCAACTTCCATACCGACAAAACCTATCAAGTATCAACCATCTATATATGATTAATTCCCATGACTTAGTTTGTATTCATTCAATTTCTTGGTCAATATTTTCATCACAATCCATTAATACTCTCCGTTTTATTTGACCGATCTTGTTTTATTCATTGATTAAATATTTTTTTAGAGCAATTTTAACAGGGTTTTAGGAAGCTTTTGTCAAATTTTTAGTGAGTTGGATGAGAGTAAGTGTGTGTTGAAGAAGATAGAATTTTCTAACAATTAGTAGATCCCACGGTAAAAACAAAAAACCAAAAATTATAAACTCAGTTGGTGTGTGAAACACTCACCAGCAGGTGTATAAATAGATACTTTCTTCTTTTTTTTTTTCAATTTTTTTTAACATGATGAGCAAGAATATGCAAAAAGATTATATTGCTACTTGTTTGTCAATAAGCATGTTCTTTGTAGGTTTCAATCCTCCTAAACTTTCTAACATTCCACATAATTTGAAAAGTGCTTCCCTACTCATCCTAAGTAGAACACATATCTAATCATTATCATACAGAAATCGTCTCACATAATCTCGTCTTCAAGAATAAAGTCAAAGCAGTTGTAACTCTTTTTCTCCTTTCACCCATTCTAGTCAAATTTTAACGAGACATAACTGCAATAAAATATCATATATCATAAAAAAAAATACTTTTAGACTTTTAACACAAGAGTTAATTCCACCAGAGGTCCCATGTCTTTGGTGGCAATTCCAAATTTAGTCTAAGACTATCGTTTTTGCCATTTAACATCCCAGACTATTATTTCTTGGACACTTTTAGTCCTTCTCATGAGTTTTTCTATTTTTAGTAAGGGCATTTTTGTCTTTTCATATTTTTCTTTTGTTATTTTTCCGGTTTCAACCAATTTAATTGGTTTAAGACTTTAGGTAACCTTTGATTTTTAGTAACCAGATTTTTCAATCGTTTTTTAGTAAAGTCCTAAAACTTTGGTGGAATTAACTATTTAACACAATTATGAGATAATGACAACTCTACTTGCATAATCTTTTATCTTTTAAAATTTTAAACTTTATATATGATTATAATCAGTTAAGCATAAGCAAAAATGAGTTTAAGCTGTCAAAGGAAGACAAAATTCAATTCTGAGAAAGGAGCAAATGTTGCTGCATATAAAGAATTCAAAGGATGAAAGGTGTTTTCCCCCTCCCTAAGACAAACTCCTTGAAATCTCATCTTTTTCCTATTTTACCCAAATCCCAAAACTGTCCCAACTTGATATCCAAGCAGAAATTAGTGGCCTGGCCTATTTGTATTATTTTTTGATATAGTCTAGGATTTTCACTATCAAACACAATGACTAATTTTCTCGTTGAACTGTAAGCAACTCTGTTGGATGGAATAGCTGGTTTGGAGATTTAATGTTGCTCCATATTCAAAAAAGGATTGAATCTTTGACATCTTTAATTAAGGATGGATGAATCTCTTCCACTCAACCAGATACGGAATGTTAACTTATTTGTGGTTATGATTCATGCAAATTGGCCGTACTCCATGGTATAATTTGTGGCTACCGTGTGGAAGGGCCTTTGTTGACCTATCCTACCATTATATATATAACTACCTTTAAGTCAACAGCAGCCTGCATATAGTATAAACAAGTATCTTTCCTGGAAACCTTGCACAACTTTCTTCCACATTTAATTTAAACAACGTAACGTTAATTCAATTCACGTACATATATATACACACACGCAATCAATATGTGTCTCTGTGTATATAAATTATCTGCTTCAATTCTCAAGAACGGTCGATCTTCTGTCTTCGATCATCACATCACTACTACCTATATATATACTGAGGACATTCAATTCTGCAGGTCTGATAGATATTCCATTGATGAGTCGAAGTTAAATGTTCAGTGCATGGAAATCTGGGTCCTGATCCTCGTTATGTCACTTGCACTGAGTTTTGGCGGTGAACCGGCGGACGGAGGAAGCTGCGGACCGTCGCCGGTGAAGTTCGAGGTTGGATTGGTTGTGGACGAGCGATCTCCGGTGGGGAAGATTGTGAGGAAGACAGTTGAAATGGCAGTTGATGAGTTCTACGCTATAAATACTGAGCATGAAACCAAGATTAATCTTCACCTACGAAATTCCGCCGGTGACCCATTGCTTGCTTTCTCCAACGGTGAGCTTATTTGTTTCTCAATTAATAAAACATTAGAATCAAATACGTGATAAGTGCGTAAATAAGAATTGGAATCAAAATAATTAATTAATTAATTAAAATAAAAATAATAAATATATAAAAATATATAATGCATATATGTGTGCATATATTAAAATTTTATACTTAATACATGGACAATGACTTTTTTTTTCATTTTCTTTCTCTTATTTAGGAGTAAAAAAAATGAGTCTTGTAATTATTAAAGGATTTAAATCTAAAAATTTTAGTCATTTACTTGTCAACCAAGTAATAATATTGTCCCAGCAAGTGAAGTGGGTAAAACATAATTTTCATATCAAAAGTTCGTGAATTTGATTCTTGTATTCCATCTCTTAGTTGAATTGAATTCAATATAACTAAGGGTGTGTTTGGTTTGCACATGGGAATCGGAATCGGTATAGGTATCAAATACTTGGTAAGGGTAATGGGTTTTGGTGAAAATATTTTACATGTTTGGTAGTATGGTGAAATGAGAATTATTATTAATAGTTGGAAAGAAATTAAAGGAGGAAGGGAAATGAAACCCTTATTTTATTAGGGTATGGGTTTTCTAATTAATGATGTATTCTAAACCCATAGTAGTATTATAAAAACCTATCAACCAAACAATAACAATCACTCTGATACTCATAGCTTATGTCTGAACCCACCAACCAAACACACCCTAAATATCACTTTGACGTGTATAGAATTTAACATAAAACATTGCAATTAAACATTTTGCTACATGCATGCAATAAAAAAAAAAATACTCTCTAGTTATTAGTTACTCCGTAGATATTATAATATATGTGGGTTAAGTTTATAAGTAAGACTCTACTGAGCTACATAAGTTGGCTCATACTAGTCACAGTACTTGAGTTGGTAAAATATGAAGTTTAGTTGAAATGAGAGAATTAGGTAGAAAAAGAATTGTAATTTGGTAGATAAAAAGAATAATGTGAGAATTCAAATTATATTTTTGATAGGGAGGAATATAATTATTTAAAATGAGAATGGAAGAAATGGTATAAGATTAAAATGCTCTTATGTAATAACAACAACAAGAAGCAGGGGTAATTTAGTCATTTCGTGTTAAACCCTTTCCCGATATATACTGAATTAGAATTCCCATGTGGTAAGGTAAGAATTGTAATTCCTTATATGAAGAGAATTGCAATTCCCTCCTACCAAACACTGTAATTTTGAATGTTAAGTAATTATGTTGTAAAGGAATTAAAACTACATCCAACCAAATACGCCTATTAGAGAATTTGGACTAGACCGGTTCTAACATAGATCATGTGCTCACGTGCTACAATACTTACATCAACCTAACATCATGATGTATGTCAACTTGTATTAGGACATCCCTATTGTGATTTTTTGATATGATTTTTGAGGAATGAAAGCTTATGCAGAAGAGAGAGAGATGAGAGAAAAAAAATATGATTCTTGTAGGAGAGGCTGGGTTTTTGTATCCACCAAGAAAGAAGATAAGGAAATGCACCTTGTGCTCAGTTGGGCACGTCAATCTTTGCTTTTAAAAAAAAATAAATTATTTTATCAAATTTTGTTTTTGGTTTTCTTTTTCTTTTTTCTCTTTCCACTCATATTCTCTTTCTTAGTCACACATACAAAAACTCATCAAAAACTACAACTATTAGATATGCGAATAACCCTTCATTTAATTTTTGTTCCACAAAACTTTATTCGAATTATGTCTAATTTAAGTTTTTGTAATATTTAATTCATTACTCCGTATTATTTATTAGTGAATAAAATTTATTTATTTATAATTTAAAAACTAGTACTCCGTATTATTTAATAAAAAAATCCAAAAACTATTTTTTTTTGAAGATAATCCAAAAACTATTTTTAAAAAATGTAAAGTAAATATGCTATTAAATGAGAGCGAGTGAGCCTATACTGAATTCGAAAACTGAGTCTATCCTCCACCCAGACATTGTAAGGGGTCGAAGTTAAAATTGTTGGAAAACTGGGTCTGTAAATGCATTGCCGTCGTAGAAATGGTGTAGCTGTAGTATACCTTATTTTGGAAAAGCTGACGTTAAATATCACATTCTTGAAGTATATATGTTGTTGGGGCGGGGAAGTTGGATGACATGACAAAGTCTGAAAACTGTTCGACGAAATGCGCCATATAATATTTATCCCGGTTGATCAACATGATCTGTAGAAACCTCCCAGTAAATCTTGATGCTACTTTTTGAACTGTTTCATAAGGTACTTTTATTAATCTTAAGGGTTCTTTAGAGTAAAAGTAGAAGAATCTTTTTGCAAGTGCTTTTACTCAGAAAAAGTTTAAGCTTTACTTCTTTAGTGCTAAAAAGTTCTGGCTTTATGCTACACAAGAAGAGTAGACAATCTGCAGATTCAGTTTAACCATTTTGGTGCATGACTAATACATTTCCATTGCAGCTGTAGACCTTTTGGAGAATGTTAAGGTGGGGGCAATTATAGTACCAGAATTGTGGAATGAGGTGACACTTTTTGCCAGGCTAAGTGATAAAGCTAGAGTTCCCATGTTTTCCTTTTCTTCAGTACTGTCCCCAAATGCATATCCTTATTTTGTTCAAATATCTCAAGATGGGGATACAGGACTGGAAGGCATTGTTGCATTTGTAAAAAGAGCTAATTGGAGCAATGTCATACTTATCCATGATGGAACCGAGTATGGGTTGAATGATCTCTCCCGCATGATTGATCTCTTCCAAGAGGTTGGCGTGCGTGTGGTTCATAAGACTACCATATCTCATTCGGCTGAAGAACCTCAAATTATTGAAGAGCTAAATAAGCTCAAGAAAATGGAGACATCAATTTTCATTGTGCACTTGTCAGCTTCCTTGACACCTCTCCTTTTTGAAAATGCAAAAAGATTAGGATTGATGGCTAAAGGTTATGCTTGGATCGTATCGGATAAAACTATGAATTTCCTGCATACCTTTGATGGTGCTATTATTGAATCAATGCAGGGATCGTTGGGATTCAAACCTTACATTCCAGCATCAGGCAAGCTTCAAAATTTCACTAAGGAGTGGCTTAGGAAGTCCAATATAGAAGCTTCTATGGAGTTGAATGTATTTGGTTTATGGGGATATGATGCAGTATGGGCACTAGCAATGGCCATTGAAAAGGCCGGGAAAAGAATCCCTCCAACTGAAGAACGATGCAGGGACCTCCTGAATTTGACAAGCATTGGCATTTCAAGTAATAGTAGCTCATTAGTACTGGAGGAGGTATTGAATAGCAGGTTTGTAGGTTTGTCTGGTGAATTTCAATTTCAGAATGGGAAACTTGCTTCCAAAACATGTGAAGTAGTAAATGTTATAGGCCCTGGTGGGAGAAGAGCTGGGTTTTGGACTCTGGGTGTTGGATTCACCGTTCAAACACCCTCAAATAAATCAATGAATTTTTCAAGTAGTGACCTTGATTCTATTATTTGGCCAGGGCCATCTTTGACTATTCCAATGAGAGATTGGCTGGGTAAAACGCTAAGAGTTGCTGTACCTTGGAAGCAGGTGTTTAAGGAATTTGTAGAAGTCCATCATGATGTTAGATCAAATACAACTAGTATTAAAGGCTTTTCTGTGGATGTGTTCCTTGCTGCCATTGAGAGCTTATCCTATGAACTATCCTTTGAATTTGTCCCATATTTGGTTGTGGATGATAATGGAACGCGACATTCCAATTACAATGAGCTTGTTTATCAGCTCTACCTTCAGGTAATCTCGCTTTCCAAATGCATGTTTATGTCAAATTGGGTTTTCAAGGATAGAATATAGATAATTAGATCTATGCCCCTCCAAACCATTTAGTAAAATCTTAGCTGAAGCTGTTCCTCAAATTCCAACATTTTTTTTGTAATTTTTTTTTTTTGGATGATGAGGGAAACCCGCAGCCACTATTCGTAGGTGTGCATTGAGTAAACCCCTCCTTGTGACCCTAGCCGGCAAAGGACCACAAGGAGGTAAACCAGCGTAGGTTACTCATAGCTGACCGGCTGAAACCAAGAAGGTCAATAGGCCGCTCCTACTAGGAGTGGAACTTGGAACCTTATAGTTACCAAACCAACAGCCTGACCAACTTGACTGTGTTGCCCTTAATCTACTTCTTTTTCATTTCATGAGATACATGTATTTGTCAGTGCTTAACATTGTAATCCTATGGATGGCTTAGAAATTTGATGTTGTTGTGGGAGACATAACTATCACTTCAAATAGATCATCATATGCGGACTTTGCAATGCCATATACTGATCTTGGAGTTGGAACCGTAGCAAGATTGGGCAATACAGGACCATGGTTCTTCTTGCAGCCGTTCAACATAGACCTATGGATGATGATAGCAGGTTCCTTCATTACAACTGGTGTTATTGTTTGGATGATTGAACACGAAAGGAATGAAGACTTTCAGGGTTCACTGGGTCAGCAAATTGGAACAGTGTTGTGGTTTGCCTCTTCAACTCTTGTTTATGCACACAGTAAGTTCTTTACTTTATTACCATCCTCTAAGTTTATGTTGTGGAAACAGAAATTAGCTCTTAGCTGTTTACTCTTAATGGGAATGATAAAAAAGTAATTCATGTTTTATTATTATTACTGTCATTGCAGGAGAAAGATTAGTAAGTAATTGGTCAAGATTTGTAGTAAGCGTCTGGTTGTTTGTAGTGCTCATAATCTCTTCGAGCTATACAGCAACACTAAGTTCACTATTGACTTTGGAACGGATTAAATTTGCAAAGGGGGACTATTTAGGTTACCGCTATATTTCAGAAGGAGTTGTTTTTAACAACACGAATTTTGCTGACACCAGGCTTAGACGCTACCACTCTCCTGAAGATTATCGCGAAGCTTTGTCAAGAGGTAGTGAGAAGGGTGGTGTTGGAGGTATAATTGATGAAATTCCTTATCTCAAGTGCTTTCTTGCTAAGTATCCATCAGAATATGCACTGGTTGGAACTGCACCAACTACAAATGGCTTTGCTTTTGTAAGTAACCTTCTCCTCTTTTATTTGTAAGAAATTCTTAGGGCGTCCTCAATAGTAGTGGTTTTTTAGGTGCCAATTAGGAGAGAGAAGATAGAAAAAGAGAAGAAAAAAAATTAAAAAGCAGGTCTGACGCGAAAAAAAAAAAAACAAAAACAAACAAACAAAGTAGCGGATGTGCCCAGCTGGCGCTGTTTGTGCAGGCCACGCACACGGCTGCGCCTCTCTTCTCCCTTTTCTCTCGCCTGCGGGCCCCACAACAAAGCATCTCTTGCAGGCAGCCCTCAAACATTCTCTCTCCTCCACATAAGCTAAGAATTCCTCAAAAACTGAGCAAAAGCTCCTATTTGGGATGCTCTTAGTGAACAATACTAGAGTTTTCAGTGATGACATACCTCTGTGACATCTGCAAATTTTAATGTGGACCACAGATAAATGTTCACTTTTAGTATAGTAAATATTCATTTTTAATGTACTGTATGTTCATTTTTTTAGATAATATACCAAATAATAAACCTTCAATACATAAAAAAATGAATACTCAATATACTAAAAATGAACTTTCAGTATACTAAAAATAAACCGTATGTTAGTGATTCATCTTGTAAGGTTGACCATGGTCCATGGTATAATGATTGTTTGGCGTCTTAGCAGGCGTTTCAGAAGGGTTCAGCCTTGGTCCCAGAGATCTCAGAAGCCATTGTCAGGCTTAGAGTAGAAGGAAAGCTTAAAGAGTTGGAGGATAAGTGGTTCAAGAATCAGTCATCTTTGTTGCCTCTTGCAAATGCAGGGACTCAACTCAATACCCTGAGCCTTGATAATTTTCGAGGATTGTTTCTTGTAAGTGGCACTTCGAAAGCTATTGCTTTCATTGTGTTTATTATTTTTGCACTAAACAAAAAGCTATCCATCTATCATCATATTCTTAAAATTGCCTTGGGAGGGAAGTTAGCTTTTATGATAAGGTATCTATTGCCTGCAAATGCAATTGATGGCATCAATGCATGATGACCCATATGACTATTGTTGAATAGAAACTTTAGGTTGTTGTACATAGTCTCTCAACTCACATGCAGGTAGCCTTCTGTTCTTTCTTTTTTTATCTCTATCGAGATTTGTACAGTAATCTAACCAAATAATGAAATAGCATTCCTGTTCTGTTCGTTTTAGAATACTATTCCTATTTTCCCTATTTGTGAACCAAATGCCACGTAAATGATATGTATGACTAGGAGCCAAACTTGAAATTTCTGCACTGCTGCTTGGAATCCTTTCATGGCATCCTCATTCATGTGAGGTAAGCTACTGCTCTGTCATCTGTAACTTTTGTATGGTTTCCTGTTTGAGAGCCAAGATGCAGAGTTGCAGACTTCTGCTCCTTTCTGTCATTTGTAGCTAAAGTGATTCTTTATCCTTTCACTCTAGGCCAAAAAGAAGATGATTTGTAGGTGAATTGGTTTTTTATCCTTTCACCCAAGGCCAATGTTAAAGAAGAAGATGATGTCTAAGAGCATCCATAATAGTTATGTTTTTTTTTTTTGGGGGTTTTGAAAAGTTTTTGTAAGTGTGATTAGAAAAGAGAATATGGGAGAAAAGAGAAAAATAAATAAAAACAAAACTGATTTTATCAACAAAAAAAAAAAAAAAAAAAAAACATTGTCTGAGGTCTGTAACACGGGCGCAGTGTTGACAGCCACGCAGTTTTTTTTAGTGGGTCCCACTTTTTTGCAAAAAAACTCCTTCCTTGCCGATCAACCCCAAATTTCTCTCTCTTGTCTTCTCTCTCTACCATGTCATCCTTTACTGTTCCAAAAACCTCATAAAATGCACGGATAATGGTACTCTAAGAGTTTCTTTTTTCAAAAACTATGTTGTTTATATTGCAAACCTTCAGACTACTAGGGAAGATACACGTTACAGGATACTAAGAGCATCCATATCAAATAAACATTTGCACAGTTCTTTATGTTACAAATAGGAGAGAGAGAGAGTGGAAGTAAAAAATTAAAAAAAAAACAAAAAAAAAAAAACAAAAACAAAAAGTATGCAAGTACTTACATTTTGACCCAAAAAGCAAGTGAAAAAAAAAAAAAAAAAAAAAAAAAACTTGATAAGCAATGTGCCAGCCAGCACGTGCAGTGCACATGCCCGGCTGCGCGTTGCTGTGCACATTCACATGTTTTTTTTTTTTTTTCAATTTTACTGTTTCAAAAACCCACTTTTACTGTTTCAAAAACCCACACTTATAGAGTTATAGGGTAGTTTATTTTTTCTCTCTCCTCCAACTCACTCTATACTGTTCCAAAAATTCCAAAATATCCATTGATATGGATGCTCTAATGATGATCTCTGATTCTTGTCACACTGTAATTTTCTTCCTTCAATTTCTTTATTTTTTTGGGATTTTTTTTTCTTTTTTTAAGGTCCATGATGAAACTATTATATTTCAGTGGATAACAAGTGTGAGCAACAGTTCATTGATGTATATATATAATATAGTAGAAAAGTTTGTGATTTTTTAAGCTTAATTCTTATTGGTCCACATTGTTTAAAGCTTAGTTCCTATTGGTCCATGCCCTTTTTTCTTGAGTCTTGGGTTATTACTTATTTCCTTCCACTATTTTAGGTCATGCATTTCAACTATTGGTTGATTTTCTTGTTTATATTCTTGGATATGCTTCTTTTTTAAAAGTAATTTACTTTGAGTGAACGTCTCTTGCTGGAGACGGAGTAGGCTGTGTTGGTTCTTTTCTATCAGCCTGGGGTCTCCCTTCCCTTTTATATTTTCCAAAAAAAAAAAAGGTAATCTACTTTTAAAAATCATGTATTATGTATTTATGTATAGTATAATTGGTTATATTAGATTTTATTGACACTGATACTAATAATACTTGATACAACAAAAAATAATCTATTGGTATAAGTGTCAATCAGCACACTAGAAAATCCCTATACACACTAAACTTGGTTACTTTTTTACCAAAGTAACTAAGGAAGAAGGTGAGGTAATGATATTATGGAACACAATTCTAAGAAAATGTGATAATCTAAATCAAACGCACCCGTTAGGATGTTAGATATTATATATGTTGTATACTTTCTATGCTTATTATGAAGTTTTTCATATATATATATATATATATATATATATATATATGTATGTATGTATACATATATAGTACTATTGACTCTATTACAATGTAGTATCTGTTCATAACTACTTTCTCAACCAAATGTAGCACAAAGAGTCAATATCACTTCCAATGAGACTCGAACTCACCCCTCCCATGTGGGGGTGCAACCGGGTGCCACTACACCACAAGATCTTTGGCTTATATATATATCTATTATACTAATAAGAGCCAAAGAGAGTTATGCCTAAAATGGGTAGAAAAATGGCGGTCAAATTATTTAATCAAATGGATGGTTCAGATGAATTATTTAATCAAATAGATGGTTAAGATAATTCAAATTAATATTATTAATAGAGATTACCTAATTTAACCTTACTTTTATGATTATCCGTTAAGTTTTCCGTTAAATATTCTCTTCTCCGTTAATATTCCGTTAACTTTTAACTTACCCATTAATTTCTATAAGAAAGATCTTAGGTTCGAACCTCATCTCAATCAAATTTGACATAATTAAGTTCCTCACTCTATTTTACTCTTATTAAATTAAATAAATTAGTAGCTACAACAAAAAATAATAAATATGTATTTCTTTAATTTAGAATTATGTATCTACAGTTGTCGGTACTAATGGCAGCGAGGCAGGCTCAGAGGCCACGGACAATCCCAGTTGGATTGATCCCGGGTTGGAGACTGGGTACTCGAGGAAGGATTCCGGTGAGTCTTGGCCGGACTCGGGCAGTGATTGGTCTGATGATCGGAAGTTGGAGGAGTTTGACTGTTTGATGGGAAAAGAGAAATGGGTATTCTCCGAAAAGAGAAAATTGGAGGGGGTTTTGGTGGGATTGAGGAGATAGGAGGTGGGAACGAGAAGAACTTCTGGTCGGATTCTGGTGGGATAGAAATGGGTGGGTTGAAATTAAAATTGAGCAATTTGAAGAGAGTAAGGAGTTGGGAGTTGAAGGAGATGCAAAATTGGACGATAGGTTACAAGTTCTGATTCTGTTGAGTATTACTGGTTTTGCACTTGAATTTTCTTCTAATATGCTAACATTTTGTACTTCTGGTGGTGTTATGATTTCATTTCTGCTTTTTCTATGCTAATTCATGCTTTGATCTCTTTGTTGAACTTTATATTGCGCACTCTAGTGCTAGTTTTATGCAATTTGGAATTAAATTAAGTTCGAGATCTGAGAACTATTTCAGTACGTATTGTCCATTCGCTTGATGATTTTTATGTTTAGAGACGATTGCTTTTCGCTATTCTCCTCTGCGTCTAATACATATACATACTGAGGAACATGAGGAAGAAGAAGGCTAGCTAATGAAATGATCATTTTAGCCCCTAACTTAACGCCAAACAAACTGATGTTAAACGGAAGGACCATTGCTGGAACAAATTTGAAAGTCAAGTGTCTTTTTCGTCCAAATTAAAAGATGAGGATCAATTTTGGAAAATCGAAATAGTCGGAGGACTATTGCTGGAATTAACTCATATTTTAAATTTTCAAATTTTTATTAATTTATTTAATCTTTTTTTTAAACTAGGGATTTCTTTATCCACAATAACTCATTCAACAATAATGGTTAAACCAAATGAATCTCAAGCAGAACACCTAAAGGAAAGTCCATAGCTCCTATATCATAATCTCATTGAATGACGTTGTCATCTATGCTACCAACAAAAACCGAATTGCAAATAACACACTACCAACAAAAAGGAAGAGAACAAATAGTAAAGATGAAGACAATGACAATGTTACTCAAAAGAGAATTAAGAACACTTAGAAATATTCAAATGAAAAGTAGTATTTATTTAGACTATCATTTTTAGACCAAATATTTAGACTATCGATTTTACAAGGTTGCAAACATTTATTTTAGTAATAATTATAATAAATTTTCTATATTATATTGGATTCATATACTTTGAGTTAGATATTTAAATAAAAAAAATTCGACATTCAATTACCCATGTATAAACTTCTCCTATATAATCTTGCATTGATATACTTTCAAATATTTATTTAAATATAAATATTGGACATTAACCCATACGCGCAATGCGCGTATAAAACTAGTATATAAACAAGAGAGGATTGGGGGTGGGGAGGGGTTAGACAGCATGTGTGCCAAGACATTATTTTAATACTATCATTTTGACCTTTGTGGGATGAGTTGGCATAAGAGTGCATTTTCTTTAAGCATGCGTTTTTCTTTCTCTCTGCATATACAAGTCCCATTATGGTGTAAAAAAGTACACTTTTTTACTCCAATAATTATTATCATATGTCTGTTATAATTCATTGCCTTTGCTGGAACATTAAGCCAAGCAACCCCCACTTAACTTTCTGCTTAATTCTCCATTAATGGAAACCTAAACCCATAATGCAAGATCTATTTGAATGCGAATTCCACATGTTCGACTAAGCAAGATAGATTTTTTTTTTCATGGTACCAACTGGCACCCAAGTATTGATATTACCTTGTACAACAAAAAACAATATATATGATTATATGTTGTACTAGTCTCACCGATGCTGGCCAAATTAAATTGAATGGTAAATTTTTGAAGTTAATAAATAATGAACTGATTAAACCTAAGAGATCATAGCCCTTATTTACCCTGGTAAATTTTGTTTGAACTATACTGTCTGACCCTTAAATAGGTAGGACATTATTAAGCATAATTTAGCCCTAATAATAAGCCATAATATGAGTACTCACTACCACATGATACATAGGCAATAAGTGTCATGATTTGCAGAGCCCTTTCATGGTTTACTATTCATCCAACCAGCACGAACAGAAGCACTAATCAAATGATACAATTATTAACCCCAATTGCACTAATCAAGATGCAATTAACCACAAAAAAAATTCTGATGAATGCTATGATAGTCATCATATTTGTAATAGACATGTATATTCATCAATGTACTATTATGTATATTGCTATATACGTATTTAGATTTTAGATTCTCTGTTTTTTTGTGCTATGACATCTCGGTATCTGATAATCACATAAATTTCAACTACTATCTGTTTTTTGTCCTATAACATCTCAGTATCTCATAATCACATAAGTTTCAACTACTATACAGTTGAACTATCATAACCTTATTGTTTAGTTCACAAGGTCTGAACTTAAAACTTTGCTTAAAAGGGAACCGAACACCTTTTACCTAAACCGTGTTGGTATCATATGGATTCATAGCATACCACCTGAACTCTATTGGGAATGAGTGGCTAAGGAGCAGAAAGGAAAAACCTTAGAGTGTGTCCAAGGCATTGATAATATTCCTATCATTTGGTTCCCTACTTTTTCTTCTGCAATAAATTCTAGTTTAAGCAACCACTACCCTCATTATGACTACTAAATTCCAGCTTATAAGAACCCTTCCAAAGTGCAAACATTCCATATTCAACATCATTTTAGCACTTTCCTATACTTGAACACAAAACAAGACATGACTATAACCATGGCTTCTTCTTCAGCCACTCTTTTCTTTGCACTTATTTTCTTACCCTCTATTGTCAGAGCTCAAGAGCGATCTCCCCACGGAGTTGCGTACGAGAGCCCACTTGCAATCTCGCCAGAAGCATATGCATTTTTCCACCCTAATACTCAAAACCAGAATAGCAACAATAATACTGCTAATACTACTAGTTTAAGTTTATGCGATAGATCAGAGTCAGATTGCTCACCATTTCCCACGGCTTCTTCTGTTCAGTCAGATCTTGCTCATGAAAGCACAGCAGCTCGCGATGGAGGGAAGCACAGGGTTGGAGCTGGAGGAGCAGCAGGGATACTGATTGGCTTGGCATTTGCTGTACTTTTGGCACTCGGTGTTTTCTTCATGGTGATTGCACGGAAGCGCAACTTGAACAAAGCAAATGCTGCAATAGCTCAGCCTGAAGTTTAAGAGGTTGATTAGAGTCCATGGAGAAGCTTGATGATGCAATGCTTCGCTCCTCCTTTCCCCTCTACCTTCTCTTTTCTTTCATCCTGAGATGTGAGATATTACTATTGCTTGTATTTAGTTAGTGGTAACATAAGTAATGCAGTAATAGTATTCAGTCATAACCTTTGGACCATCAAAAAGACCTGTCACCATATGCAAACTTGAATCATTCTAGCTACTTAAGCATACAATCCACAGACACCTTACAAAGTCAGTGCCGATTAAAAACAATTGGAATCTGTAATAGATCATTTGAACTTTGAACAGATTCTTCAACTAGCATAAACTGAAACCAACTCCTTCATAAAAATAGAGAAGCTTAGTGCCTGAAAACAGCTTATATAAAATAGGGAAACACCTGAAATTAGGTCTTTGAACCATTGAGGCATTGAGCACAAAAAACCTGCAACATAGAGTACAAATAATAGAATTTGGTTCAAGTGTCAGTCAAGTTCCACTCCTATAAAATGATCTCCTTGACTCAAAATATGATGACAATGGATGACTTCCATGCAAAGAAGACGAAAATATCAAGAACAGAAGACCATAGAATTCTCCGTGTTTTTTATTGGTACATTAATAGAATTAAGTTTCTTCAATACATGACTCCAAATGAATGTCACAAAACAAGCAACCTAATAATGTGCTGCATCATTGCAGCAGAACATGGTTGCTTCCCTCTTTCAGTCACTATGAAACAAAAAGCTACAACTCAAGGAAGCCATTGCATGTGCAGGTGTATGAATTTTACAAAACGACAGTAGAAAGTTTGTGAAGCAGCTCTAGAATTGCACAATGATTTCTACCATCCACGTGAGCTGACAGACTTGATGACAGGTCCCATAATCTGATCCACTGTTTTATTCCATAGGTGTGCAAACTCGAAGCGGCGCTCCTTTTCAAAAATAGGCTCTTTTATCTATAAATCAAAATTGAAAATCTTAGGCACGACGAAAAGAAATTTAAAAATAAAAAAAAATAAAAAAGTAGAAGAAGAAGATAGTTTAGCAGTTCACAAATTATGATTTTGAACTTTAAGTTGCTTTCTGCATTCATGCATTGTTTTTGTAATATGAATATAAAATATTAGAACAAGATTGAGAAATAGCACAGTAAATAGTAAAAAGACATCAGCGATTAAAGGTTCTCAAGCTGCTATACAAGTAGGATGCCCAGAAAACTGTCAAAGATTTCCAACGTTTTTTGACTTGATATGGAGTGACCTAGGGCATACCATATTTTATATGCAAAGTGCTGAGAGAAAAGCTAATCTAAATCTAAGTAATGCAGAAATGCTCTCCAAATAGCATAATATTTGTCATTGCATTAACCGATGACAAAGGTATAACCATAAGAATGAAAACTTTAACTGAAGTAGGGAGAGGACTTCCTAGTGCTTGTTTTGCCCAATTGTACCTTAATGAAAAAGAGGCTTCGAGAAAAGCTGCAACTGTGAATCTTCTTGAAAAAGATTTTCTCTTTAAAAGCTTTTTTTATCTTTTTGGTGTTACATTGATGCTTTTTGGACTATAAAAGCTTCAATACATAATTTTAGTTAGCTGTTTGTTTCTTGAAGCAAATCCGCGCCAAATAGGCAAATACTACATGAGTATGCGGGTCAAAGACAGAAAAAGGAATAATTTTGGAATGAATAACAAAAATGGGAAGGTTTTAAAAAGTGTACAATCTCGGGAAAAACTCATTTGGGACTTGCCAGAAACGCAAGTCCCAAATGAGTTTCTTGAAATTTTCGAAAACATTTTTTTTAAATGGTTGGTCAACGTGAAACGCAAGTGCCACTTACGTTTCTCCCATTGGCCGATTCTCCGTCCACCGGGAGATACCGGGAAGTCCCGTTGACAGTCTTGAAAGAACTGGAGAGATAATCCATGTTTAATCTGGCGAGGAACTCACAATCCTTGAGAGCTCGAACGGTTAAACGGTGGTAGTTAACAACTTGGAATTGCGAAGGTACTTCTGGATCAAGGAAAGAAACTTGCGAGCAGCGGATAAGGATTTGCGGATGGAGAATCGGCCATAGTCGTAGACATTGGAAGAAGAGTTGTTGCTAGGAGAATCGGCCAAACGGGACTTGAGTAATCATATGGGAGAAACGCAAGTGCCACTTGCATTTCACGTTGACCAACCATAAAAAAAAATGTTTTCAAAAATTTCAAGAAACTCATTTGGGACTTGCGTTTCTTGTCTCAAATGAGTTTTTCCCAAAATTGTCCACTTTTAAAAACCTTCCCATTTTTGTCATTCATTCCAAAATTATTCCTATTTCTGTCTTTGACCCTGAGTATGTAGTCTATACCATTCTGGCTCCTAACCTTGGAGTAAAATCTTTTGGTTCTCACTGTTAATTGCCTCTTTTAATGGCCTAAGCACTATTGCAATTTATCACAACCAATATCACTGCAACCTGTTGAGATTTTGTTTTCAATACAAGCTCCATAAAGGCTAAAGCCTTAAATTTCTCTTGCATCCTTTTTAACTGTAAAGTTAAATGATTTATGAGTTGTATTTCTCTCAAATTTGTAACCCAATTGTTCTCTTTCCTAGATTTCATAAGCATACTAGATTACTAGGAGTGCAAAAGATATTTCATAAATTCACTGGGTAAAATGCATCTTTATATGATGGCCTGTCAAAAAAATGGTGTTCACACACTGTACAAATCACACAGAAAGTAAAAAAAATCATAATATGGAGCATAAGAATAATTCTTTCTTCCTAAGCACATTCACTAACCCAAGGTTAAATAGTGTCAATATGATACTTTCCTAAACCACCCAACAAGAGCCCAGACCTTAAGAAATGAACCGTTGAAGGGATCTAAATGGCTCACTGTCAAGCCAGAAATTTGATGATGAGATATAGTGGGCATGTAGATACTATGGGCTATGTATCCACTGCAGCCAGCGGCTTAACTGCAAGTTTGATGGTACAGCTGAACTCATTAACAGGGACATTATTTTATTTGTACCATTTCAGTACCTACCCATCCCAATGAGATAGAGTATAAGGTGTAACCTAAAGGACCAGTTGGTTGAGTCACAGCACTTTCCAGTAATACAATGTAATTGAGTAAAGGCATACATAGCAAGTTCATCATAGGAACAGCCTAAAGATATGAGCTCTGCAATGTAATAAACCACACGCAACGCAAGTAGAGCTACCTATACAACATATTTTCAATTAAGGCTGTGTTTGGAAGCCCGGAAAATGATTTCCGGAAATCATTTTCCAGGCTTCCCGTGTTTGGCTACACTTGGAAAACCCAGTCAACGGAAAATGATTTCTGTTGAATGGGGAAAATCACCCCAAAATGGCGGGAAATGACTTCCGCTCCGCCGTTTCATTTCAAAGAAGAAGGCGAACGTTTCCGGCAGAAACCAAAGTGCTCTGGTTTCCGGCGAGAAACTAGAGCACTGCTATGATCCGGTGGAAACGTGTGGTTTCCGGAAAATGACTCATTTTCTGGAAAACATTTTCCAGAAGTCATTTTCCTACTTTCTAAACACAGCCTAAAAGCTGTTATACATTAGCAAAATACCAAAACTAGAGTGCATAGAAATCATCTTAATTTGCAAAACATCTAGCTTGCTCCAGCTAACAATTTATTAACATAGCGTTTGGAATTCAAGTTTATTTTTGTATGATTGTTTTGGTTTCAAGGCATATATAGCGTGTTCATCACAGGAACAGCCTAAGATCAGAGCTTTACAGTATAATAAATCATACACAATGCAAGTAGAGCTACATGTACACACATTAACAAAATGCCAAAACTAGAGTGCACGGAAATGATCTTAATTTGCTAAACATCTAGCTAGCTCCAGCTAATAATATAATTAATAAAGCTTTAGGAATTCAAGTTTAATTTTCATATGATTGTTTCGGTTTTAAAGGCACATATAACGTGTTCATCACAGGAACCGCCTAAAGATATGAGCTTTACAGCATACTAAATCATACACAAAGCAAGTAGAGCTACCTGTACAACATATTTTCTTTTAAAAGCCATTATACATTAGCAAAATGCCCAAACTAGAGTGCACGAAATGATCTTAATTTGCTAAACATCTAGCTAGCTCCAGCTACATAATATAATTAATAAAGCTTTTGGAATTCAAGTTCAATTTTCAATATGATCGTTTTAGTTAATTCAGTACATACATTTCCTTGCTAACTGATGTCAGACACAATAAAAAACAAACAAAATTACAAACTCAATTTTCAGGAAAAAAAAAATCAAATGTTCTGAAATTTATCTACCAGGGAAAATATGTACCCAAAAAGTAGGGTTCGAAAATCGATATTCGGCTAAAATTGTGGAAAACTTTACCTGAGAATGAGGAAAAAATTGAGATTGAGTATCAGAGACGGTCTTGTAAATACTCCGGCGCTGCTCAAATACCACCACCCCCGTGAGTATGCTCCCTAATGCTGCTCCCAGCAAACGCTCCTGCGTATAATATAGTATGTCAAAAAAAACAAAAACAAAAAAAAAAACAAAAAAAAAAACAAAAAAAAAACGCAAGCGAAGTGCGAATCGGAAATTGTTGCATTACCTGAGTGAGAATACTGATCATGGCGAAGCTTTTTGAATGGATCTTCAGGCTCGGGCGTACAGTTTGAGAGGCTTTCCGGCGACCTCTATGAAGATCGAAACTTCTGGCCTCCGTTCAACTTTGTGAATGTTTCGCCAACTCGCCTGTGCTCTACTTTCCTGATACAGAACTGGGCTTTGACGGGTCCACTTTCGATCCTCAAGGCCCAAAAAGTATCGGCCCAGTTTACTTGAAATTGTACACGCAATCCAATTACCATCTTAACTTTTTAGACTTATTGGCAAAAAAAAAACAAAAAAACAAAAAAACAAAAAAAAAAAACAAAAACAAACAAACATCTTGGATGTGTATTATATTATATTACATTTTTAATAGACTTATTGGCAAAAAAAAAATAAAAATAAAAATAAAAAATTGTGTATTATAACTAAATTAACTAAAGATTTTTAAAGTTAGTAGTTTAGTACTACATTCAAATGGTTAGTGGAACTCTAACCAAAATGGATTGACCCACTATATATTTATATTTATTTTTATTTTTATTTTAAAAAAATATAATTAAAGACCTAAATACACTTGTATAGTTGTATTTTACAAAATTTAAACGATTTTGTTGATGGAAAATAAAAAATAGTCATGCCACAATAATAATAAGACTAAAAGGCATGTTTTGAAAAAAAAAATGACTAAAAATGAATTATTACTTATAAATTTAAGACAACAAAATGAAATTAAACTTTGTATTAAATTAATATATTTTTATGAATTTCCATGCAATTTTTAGTAGAATTTTTTTGTTTCTTTTTCGAGTACTACTGATTCTGTTACGATGTAGTAACACACCCTCATCATTCATGTGGGAGTGTTAACCAGGATATCGGGTGCCACTAGAGTACAAGGTTTTTGGCAATTTTTAGTAGAATTTAATTTTGTTTATATCAAGTCAAAAATTAGTAATATATAGATTATATGTCCCAACTTGTGAATGGCCAAATCATAATTTCTGCGCCCTCACTCCCAATCGATCACATAAATACCAACAAGTTGTGGTAATATTAATTATTTTAATAACATAATAATTAAATAAAGCATTCTATTACTCCCTCTGTCTCATTTTATCTGTCCTACTTACTATTCATTGGTCAAATCAACTCTTTCTTCTTTATTTGTTTTCTTTAGTATTTTTTACTTATTTTTAAATTTGATTTTTTGTGTTTAATAGTAATTTTAGTGTAGTTTTTAAATATATAAATTTTGTATGCTAATACTAAACTTAATATTATGAAAAATTGAATTAAAAATAATTTCAGTAAAGTCTCGTTAATCGAACCAGACACATAAAATGAGACGGAGGGAGTATTATATTAGCATGGAGAGTTGTAAAAAATTATATTTGAGAATTAGAACGTAGGATTGTAGGAATGGTTTGTAAAGAAGCGCACTTTTGCCCGATAGTCCGCAACCCCAAATGTGTTATGTGTACGTATCCTTCACCTTCACCTTGACGCCACCCTCTCCCTCCCTCAATTCGCGTCTCTCCCACGTTCTCCGCACCTTTCCCGCCCCGCCCTTCAACCGCTTCCTGCTTTTTCAAATTTTTTCTTCGCCTTTTCGCCGCCGTAATCAACTTCCGTTCCACTCCATCCAACCACCATATATCATCTATCCATCTCTCTCTCGCCGTTCTCTCTTTGAATTGGTTAATGAAGCTAATAACCGTCGTCGAAGTTTGCAATGGCGATGATGCTTCGTGTCCTTTCTCTCGCGTTTGTTCTTGTGTGCGTTCGGAGCTCCGTAGCTGCGAGTCCGCCGGAGGTTTCATCGCCTGCTCCTGCTCCGGCGCCGGAGAATGGATATAACTCGATTTCTCTGACTCCGGCTTCCGTTCCTGCTCCCTCTCCCGCGGAGAGCATCGCTCTCTCGCCTTCATTAATCGGTGCGGTTTCCCCAACTCCGACTCCCGCTCCTGCTCCCTCGCCTGAATCCGGTGACGTTTCTGCTCCGTCTCCGTCTCCATCTCCTTCTCCTTCTCCGTCTCCTATCGCTCTGTCCGGTCATTTTTCTCTTCCTCCAACTCCGGCGAATGCTCCTCAGATGCCGAGTGATTTACCTCAGGACGCCGATGATTCTGACGGCGGAATGAGCGGCGGGAAGAAGGTCGGCATAGCGTTCGGAGTCGTTTCCGGCGCGTGTCTGGTGGGGTTGGCCGCGAAGGTTTACAAAAAGCGGCAGGAGAACATCCGTCGAGCACAATTCGGATACTACGGCAATGACGACATGCTCTAATTAAGCTCCGACTCCTGTAATTATTCGCCCTAAACGTCCGCACATACTGAAATCCTTTGCTACAATCTCTTCTCCATACATTTCTGGCATCCACAGATTGAAAGAGGCGATTACTGGTGAAATATCTGATTCTATCTCTACTCGCTCTATATTCAAAGCTCGCAGTTAATAATTTCCTTTTTCTCTTTTATTTAATTCAATCAAACTTCTGCTCGTTTGTTGATTTAATTCGTTACATTTCTTAGTTCACAACATAATACAGTTGAACAGTATTTGATAGTGCAATGGAAATGATTACTGATTCCCAATAATTCGTGCTATACATAATACATAAGCATTCTTGCTGATACATGCATTATAGCACTAATATTAGTTTGATATGGTAAATATCAAATGGTGATATTACTCTTCTGTTGGAGGATCCACCCAGCGGCCATGTTCTTTAATTAGGTCGATCAAGGCATCTGTAGCTTGGTCCATTGCAATTGCCCGCTTCACAACAGTCTGTAAAGAACACCATTTAGAAATTGAATTCAGGTCGAGTTTGTTCAACACTCAAGCCATAACCTACTTGAAGAACAGGTTAGTCGAGATTTTATCAACTCTGCATTCTTTGAAGGTGTTAGTTTAGTAGGGATGACAATTTAACACAAACCTGATGACTGATGAGAAACCTAATTCCCTGCCCCGACTAGGATGGGGATAAAATCCGGAGAACATGATGGGGAGTGAAATTTGGGGATGGAGAAACCTAATTCCCTGCCCTATCCCGTTGCCATTCCTATGTTAGGTGTGCTATGTAGTTCGATTACAAGACACGTTAGAAGCAAAAGAAGTTGGTTATTGTTGCCTGCACGGGCATCTCAATTGGTTCACGAGTGTTAGATTGTGGGCTAGGACATCGGACCAAGCCTGGCAACCGCAGACTCGCAATATGAGAGTTACACCCAATGTGGTGGGCTCTTTGTGGACACCCGGCATTGGTCCTCCAACCTAATGGGCCGTTAAGTCACAGTGATTCACTCATCCACTACCTGTTGGACCGGGGTGTGTGGGCTATGGGCGAGAAGGAATTTTACTTTTATGGGTAAGTTAGTCATTGTTATGAAAAAGATCACATGTCAAACTGGGAAACAAACTTGTAGTACCTTTCCGACATAAAGATCTATCTTCCCAGGAGCACCCCCGACATACCCAAAGTCTGCATCAGCCATCTCCCCAGGTCCATTGACAATGCAGCCCATAATAGCAATCTGCAGACGAAACAGACAAACAAAAAGAAAAAAGAATAGATAAGAGTAAACTTAAGAGTATCAAAATGTAGTCCAGAACCCCAGTTCTGCAGATTTGGTACTTACTGAAACACCAGGCAGGTGCGACGTCTTCTCCCTAATCTCTGCACTTATCTCTTGAAGGTCGAAAAGAGTCCTGCCGCACGATGGGCATGACACATACTCCTAAAACAGTAAAGTATACAATTGCTTAATCGTCTTGAATCAAAAACAACCAAACTAACGTCCGCATTGATAGATATTTTTTACTACCGTCTTAGTATTCCTCATTCTGCATCCTTGTAGAAGATTGAAAGATGTATTTCTAATAAAATCAAAATCACTGTCTGGGGCTTCTAACAAGACACCATCCCCAAGCCCGTCTACCAAGAGGGTTCCAGCATTGGTCCCGGCACCAATTGCTAAATCATCCCTGTAATTGAAATCCCGTGTTAAGTTTAAGCATCAACACTTGTCACGCTTAAAATTAATCTTGAGTTTTCATACCTGTGAATATTCTTGGGAAATTCTATATGATGAATTACCGGAAAATCTAAGGAATTTTCTGAAAGATATTCAAAAAGCCTGCAGAAATCGACACAACTATCAGCACGGGACAAAAGCAGTCAGACATCTTGTTGCGGTCAGATATGTTCAATGTCAATCATTGTCGTAGGAAGATGGTGCAAATGATTATTTCTAGTTTGCCCAGAAGGGATATTAGTAATTTCCAAACTGCTTTACGTCAACCTCTACTAGAATATTTTGAAAAACCAGATATAATCATACCTCCTGGCTGCATGAACTCGGCTAATATTTTCTTCAGAATACGGGAGATTGTGAAGAATCAATGTAGCATCAGAACTCTTCAGGAATTCCAATTCTTCTTGGGCTTCATCACCACGTACGGACACAACCAATCGTGTACCTAAAAGAAAGTTGCCGATACAGAATGAGTACTTACTGATGTTTATACAGCATAACCAATTCAATGCTAAAACATCTAACAGAAAACTCACCTGCCGGGAGAAGCTTGTGAGCACCGCTAGACAATTCCTTGAGAGTAACCAAGACCATAGCGTTAGGAAGTGGCTTCGTTAACTGCTCCGATAAAGGAGTTATAACTCCCATACTAACGTCTATCAACCTCTTGAGAGCTAGACGCTAACCATGATAACACGGGAGACAATCAAATCAGTCTCACAGCTTTCATAGAACATAATAAACAAGGCGAAAAGGTTACAATGCCAGAGCAGAAATTTTACGAGTAGAAACGAGAGCAATCAAATGACATAGCAAAAGGGAAGCAGCCTTACAGCATCTTTATCGTTCACCGGTGGAAGCTCTCTCAACAAAATCGAGTCCACAGTTGCTAGATCCTTAAACGGCATGCCAATAACCAGTTTTGTTGCTAATGACTTGTAAAAAAGTTCAGGTGTCTGCCGAAAGGGAAAAATCAAGAGAAGTTTTAAACAAATAGAATTGGAAAAAATAAAAAACGATGAAATTAAGAATGCACAAGGGGAAAGAGTGAAAAGAGAAGTGCCAAATGAGACCTTCAACTGATCGAGGGAAACAGACATGAGGACAGAACCATCTCGGTGCAAAACGCCTCTATAATCCACTTCTTCGCCCTGTCAAGCTTTTGTCTATTAGTCCAAGATTGAAAATAAAAACATTGAAGGCCTCAGGATAATATTGGTTAAAGTTAAGTTGTAACCTCTTTTTGAATTGGCAACTGCCCTGTTCGACGTTGAAAATCAAAATAACGGCGGTGCTTCTCGTCAAATGGTGCCTGAAATGGATTCAGAATAAAATCTATATAAGAACTCTCCAATGGTCAAAGTTCGAATTCTAAGCATAATTATGAAACAAATTTGTTTATGCAATCGGCAATCCTACCACTCCTTGCTGAAGCTCGGCTGCTCTCATACCAAGGTTTGCCAGGCGTCGACAGGGATCAATCTCCTCTTCCGGAGGTTCAGTTAGGGAAACCCTAATTGTATCACCCAGACCGTCCTGTATGGTAAACAAGTTTCTTGCTTCAGCCATTTACGTATCGCACGTTTATGATGTTAGCTCAAGTACTCGTAAAGAGAAAGATCAAAGTAGCTCATACAATATGCAAAAGAACATGATAATTCTGCCCAACTTAAAATAGAAATTTTACAACTAAATTTTTTTTTGGTAAATTCACGGGGAATTTCTCTGTCCGTTTTAACGGTCCAGGTCCACCCACATTCGCTCCGGGATGCACGGGAGCTGGCCCAAGGGGAATCGAACCCGAGTTCTCCCGAAATTCTTCCCCACAAAGAATTTAAAACACACACACACACAAATATGTAATATATGAATGGATGTTCATTTTTATGACTTTCCATCAGGGAAAGAAAGCAAAATACCCATAGTAGTGTTCCAATACCAATTGCGGATTTCATTCGTCCATCTTCACCCTCACCAGCCTCAGTAACACCTAAGTGCAATGGATAATCCCATCCCTGGACATACATCTCAGCTACAAGAAGACGGTATGCCTGGACCATAATAACCGGGTTGCTAGCTTTCATTGAGAACACAAAATTATGGAAGTCCAACTTCCTACAAATCCTTGCAAACTCAAATGCGGATTCAACCTGTTCAACATTACGGTACAATCACAAAATGTTGGATACGTATATCTTAAAAAATTTCAGTATTAGATTACGACTGCTTAGCTGCTCACCATCCCCCTGGGTGAATCCCCGTAATAGCTCATGATGCGATCTGAAAGGCTCCCATGGTTTGTACCAATACGCATTGCCCGCCCATACTTCTTGCATTTCTCAACCAATGGTGTAAAGACCTGAATCATTTCAACACAATATATGGAACATTGAAGTAAATTATTTGTTATATAGGAGCATACATTAATATTTCCTTAAAGACATGAATATATAGGAGCATACATTAATATTTCCCTAAAGACATGAATGCCTCGCTCCATATCGTCTTTCTTCTAAATTTCAATAATTTGAGACGATATCTATTTTTATGAACATTAGAATAACAATCATAGCTATTGCTAAAAAGTCTAACCTCCTCGATATGCTCAAGTTCTTTCTGATAATCGTCCTCCGTGTACTCCAGTTTCTCAAACTGGGCTCGTCTGTCAGCTGGAAAAAATGTATCCATTAAGATGATAACGACCACTCAACTACTTTGGTCAAAAATAGAACACAAGCATCGGAGGTTAAGTACCAAAGTTTCCAGGGTTGACACGAATTTTATCAAAGCATTCAGAAACTCGAAGAGCAACTGAAGGAGCAAAATGAATGTCCGCAACCAGAGGAATATTATAACTGCATCAAAGGGAAACCGGTGAGATACCACATTGCTTGTGCACATGAAAAACTTCACAATTTACATAATTTTTTAAGCTGAACATAGTCAACATACTTCTTTTGAACAAGAGAGTTTTTTATTTCAAAGCATGCATCGGCTTCTTTCTTGCCTTGCACCGTTATGCGGACAATGTCAGCTCCAGTATCAGCTATTTTCATTACCTGCAGGTGTAATAATTGACTAACAGATCATTTTGTTATTCAACACCTTCCCATTATCGCCATCTAGATAATAATGGTCATGTTATGATTAAATATGGCATTAAGAGGAAGCTTGTAACCAAAGGGTCCACTGCTATGAAAGACGGGGATTCTTACAATATAAAGCATGCCATAATGGACTTCTTACTAGTTATTTGTCATTTGACGTATTGAAGCAGGAAAATAAGGAGTGTGAAAAGAACCTGTTCAACTGTTCCAGCAACATCCTTCGTATCTGTGGTGGTCATAGTTTGGATTCTTATAGGATGCTCGCTACCAATGGCCACATTTCCAACCATCACGGTGCAGGTTTTTCTCCGCACAGTTTTGTGTATATTTTCACAATATTTCTGCCTAGGTACTAGAAACAATAAATCAAAACCACGCAATTAGAATACACACATATAAGTTGAAACGTTTTCACTGTCTATTCTGCACATTCCTTAGAGAATTAAAATGTGTTCACATATAAAAATTCCAAATCTAAAATCCTCATTAACCAAGCCTACTTTAAGCAAGATGTAGAACCGTTCACAGTTCACACACCTTGAGCCCTCACTGCATTTAGAAACAAAAGAATGGTGTGGCGAACACTTGAGGGATTTTTTACTGTACCAATAGATTTCTCCATTATCAGAAATCACATAACTAATTAAACTACCAGAGTACCAGAGCACATTAAAAGGGAACAAACAGCTGTTAAATGAAAAACTGAACTACTCTGGGTAACCCTAGTCAAGTTCATTCGGCTGCTGACTTGGTAACAACAAGATTACAAGTTCGACTCCCAACAGGAGTGACTTATTGGCCTTCTTGGTTTGAGCCGGTCAACTATGGTCAAACATCCTCTTTTGACAGCTAGAGTCACAAGGCGGGTTTTGATTAGTGGCTGCGGGTTTCCCTTTGTCACCCCAAAAAACCGAACTTCTCAGATTCACAAGACTTAAATCAAGTTTAAAAAAATGGAAGTGAAACCTGATTGATAGAGAACACCTACCTAGCAATGGACTCCCTTCTGATGCAGGCTGAACCTCAACAGAACTGGAATTTCTGATCACACAAACCTTGCTTCTGCGAGACTTAACCCTCTGCAAGTCACAAACTCTGACAAAATCCATATTTTTTCCAAACCCCAATCCATTCTCCCTGCCTTTCAGCCCCGCAAATGAAACTGGGACTGCTCCAGTTGCCATTCTTCCCCAAATTTCTAAAGCGCAAAGAAAAGCAAAACAACTATAATCAATTCACAATCTCCAAAACCTCACTTCTGTTTGGGTGTAGAAACCAAATAATCGATCTTTGAACACAATCAAACTGTTCTCGATTCGATTCCGGACAAAAACCAATACCCAATCTACAGAATAACACAAAAATACACATATATAAACTTTAAAAATCCGCAGCTAAAGAACAGCAGTAATCCATCAAGAAGTACAAAAACTCAGACCCAATAACAGAAATCTGCTCAGGGAAAGCTTGTATCCATATGAAACTGCACTTGCCTTTAATCACAGAGCTGGGTAAGAGGATTCAACAATGGCGAGACTCACGAGAGGAGAGTGGTGGAGGACGGAATTTGAAAGGGCCGCAGAAGAAAGCTTGTTTCGCAAAAACAAGGTAAAAATGGGAAATTGAAGCGTGAAATACACATAAAAAGATAATCACTTTATCAGTGAAAGACTGAAAGCAACACAATTACACACAAGTGTAAACAGACAATTAGACAAAACTGAGGCCTGGGGCATATTCTGTTTTTGCTACTATGGTAGCCTTCAATTTAATATAAGTTTGGCTTCCAATTACTCACTTGTATATTGAATTCTTGGTAAATGTGTGAGTAATTCAAATTCGCTTTGACCTTCGTGATCATTCATAGCTGATCAGTTCAAATTAACAAAATTAATAAATACGGAGTAATTGACACAGTTACAAAGACAATCACTGACTAACTTGTCTATGTTGCTCACTTGCTCCCTAGTCGGACCATTCCAACTATGTTTAATATTTCATCATATTTTGTTTAGTAAACTTAGTCTCGAATTGACAAAGCATCTACTTCTAGTCCTCATAGTGACATGTAATATTTTTTTTAATGAGTTTACTTTCCGTTATCAAACCTGTGTCCCCAAAGCACAACTCAACTAATCAACTAACACAAAATAAGTTGAGAAATTTTGTTTGATAGGATTGATTTGAATCCTACAAACATTTTTGGACTTGTATGCCAATTGAAGTTAATTCAACGATTTACCTCATGCATCCATCTTTAAGGTACGAGGGATGAGAAACTCTGAGTTTGAGATTTAAACTTATAAGTTAGTGCTGTCAATGGGCAATATTTTTAGATTATATATTTGTATTAGTTTTTTTGAAAATATATTTGTATTAGTTTTAAAATGTATTTTTACAATAAATAATCATGGTAGGTAGAGGGGGGAGGAAAGGGGAATCCAAGTTGGCATCCAAGTTTGATACTTCAACATCTCAATCAATTGTTGTGGACAAAAATGAGGTTAGTAGATAGCAGTCCGTAACAGAATATTCAATGGTGAATCCAACATGATGCACGTTCTTCTCACCAATTCATATGGGACATATGGCATTAGATTGTTACGTTATAAAGATCTTGTTGATGATTTAAGTGTCTAATTGTGGATAGACTTTGTTTGTGTGTGTTATATTTTGATAATGATAGATAATGTTAGTAAGAATGAAACTCGTGATTTTTTTTTTTGGGTGACGAAGGAAAATCTGTAGCTAAAAAACACTTATTGTATGTAATAGTTAAAAAGGGGTTGGTGTTCTTGTAAATATGAAAAAAGTGTACGAATGCGCAATGTGTAAAAATTAATGTCTAACAAAAGGTTGTAGAAGGCACTAGGTGTTCATTGGGCGATGGATGACCTAAACGTAACAATCTAATGCCATGTGAAGTGGTGAAAGCTTAAAATAAATAAGCTCATTATGAAAGTATAATATCAAAGCATAAATGGCTTTTCATTTACTTTAGACTTCAATGCCAAAGCATAAAAGACTTTTCATTTACTTAAAAGTTTCAATACCAAAGTATAGAAGGCCTTTCATTTACTTTTGGCATAAATACTAAAGTATAAAAATTAGAGTCTAGGCACATAAAATTAAAAAATAAAAATTGTTTTTGCCTTTCATTTACTTCAAGGCTATCATTATCAAAGTAACAAAAAAAATTTTAAAAATAATAAAAATAAAAATCCTGACTTTACTCTTCTTTGTCAAAAAAAAAAAAAAAAAAAAACTCTGATGACTCGGCCTAGTCGAGTTAAGCGTCAACTTGGCCAAGTTGAATGCCAAGGGCATCTAGTAGGATGGTTAGTTGGCCAACCGACTAAAAAGCGACTAGGTCTGAAATTCCCTCGCCCTAGGGGCCTAATCAACACCTAGGTGGTCACCTAGGGCCTAGGTTGAGTTCGACGCTTAGGTGGTTTAACATAAAATAAATATGTTTATCTAATATATATATATATAAGGGACATTGTAGTTGCAGTTCGCTTACCAACTTGCCCTAAGTTATTTAGTTTATATAAAACTTTAATCCTATGTGGTTATTATTTTTTTTGGTAAATAATCCTACGTGATTATTATTTTTATACCAATATATAAAGATTTTCAATCTATTTTATCTTTTAAATTAAATTTGAAATAAAATTTTATAGTGACACATACCCACAACATTCCGGGCAGGAATTTATGCTCCACCTATTTGGTCACCCATTTCAAAGTTTTTTTTTTTTTAATAACCCAAGACCTAGGTTTCCTAATTTCGCTAAAACTCATCATCAAAGTACACAAAGAGTCCAACTCAAACCCAAACCCTTCATATTCGTGACAAGTAGCAAGTGACAAGAATCGAACTCCTACCATGTCATTGTAAGGCCATTCCCATTAACAAGCTTTTGCACGCTATTTTAGAAGAAGAAGAAGGTGATGTGAAGGAGAGATAAGGAAGAAAGAGAAGAAAAATATTTCTCCTGCAAGCATTGGGATTTTATTAGATAGTAGGGCCAGCAGAGAAGACAAAATTGACTAAACTTAGGGCGTTTCTTTCAAGTTGGGCGCTCTGGGTGTGCGTTCCATAGGGCGCGTAATTCTTTTTGATTATTTTGCTTTTAATTTTTTTTCTCATCCCCTCTTATCTTCTCTTTCCTAATCATACTTGTAAAAACTCCACAAAAATCCCGCACTATTGAGAATGGCCTAAGCAAATCTTAAGTAAAGATTCTTATCAATTATACAAATAGGTTGAAAAAGTAATGAATAAATACTACAATGTAATAGACCCAGTTAAAAAAAAAAAAAAAAAAAAAAGAGTTAAGATTCTTATCAATTATACATTGAGCCACTCCAATGCTTCTTTTTTCATTGGTTTGTATGTCAAAGAAGTAATCGTCTTAGTGAGGTTCAAGCCACCAAATAAGAATATCTTGTACTGAGATTTCCAATGCTAGATAAGGGAGAATATACAGTAAACTTTGTTTCTTAAACTACTTATCCAAAGATGGCACTTTAAAGAGTTGAAGACAAGCCTTATACAAATGAACAACCTCAATTTTACATCTGTATTGAAAAACATCCGACAAGCCTCATACAAATGAACAAACCTCAAATTTTACATCTGTATATGAAAAACACCTTTCCTCTGTGGCTGTGTGAGCTACTCAGCATTGGCCACTCTCCCACTCAACATTTCTGGATTTTCTACATCAGATTGATGAGGCCCTGAAGTTTCTTGATTTTGTTGCCTCGGCTGTTGTCCCGGTGGGGGTGCAGCCGGAGGATTCACTTGCCGGCTCAAGAAGGCGAGCTGCCGCCTTCTTCTCCATCTAGAATACTCGACTATAATTGAGCTTCCGCTCATTGCAATGCCGATGCCTGCAAATGTTGAGAGAAGGATTGACATGATCACTTGCAGATGAACCTGCAAAAGATGCATCATTCCCTTAGATTCCATGATCAGATTGCCAAAAGAGAGTGGTTTACTATGGAAAAGAGATGATTAGTGTTTGCATCTTACCAAGGAGTAGAAAATATGTGCAAAGAGTACCACTAATGCAAACTGAATTGAGGCAAAAACCCAGACAAATTTTCTCTTCACTACAGGAAACCACAAAGTGTTCATCAGAAACCAAAAAAAAAAAGAAGAAGAAGAAGAAGAAGAAGAAGAAGAGAAAACATATGTTAAGAGGGAGACATTGAAATAAGAGAAAACATATGGGTTTATAAAACTATAGGTTAGACTAGCTAACATATTGGATTCAGTCTTTTAGTGTGGTTTGACCAGTGTTGTAAAAATCGGCCTAGGGACACCAGGCAATTTTAGCCCTAGGCGCCGAGTTGGGTGCCTAACTCGACCGAGTAGTTTTTTTTGCTTGCTCGGTTACTCCTCTTCTATATTTCTTCACCAATATACTCAACTAACCATCTAACATATGCAGTTGACTAATTTGGAGGATTATAACAGTCTAACAACTTCTAGCCTAAGTAGAAAAAGTGGAGACGATATACTCGGATTACTCAGCCGAGTGCCTAGGCACCCCCGAGCGCTCGGCTAGTGCCTAAAGCCTTCTGCAACATTGGATTTGACATTTTGACCAATGTGCATTATAACCTAGTTAGGTGGTATGACCCAATCTTAGTTTATAACATGGTATTAGAGCTTGTTCGTCCACTTTGTGTATCACCCGGTTGTGGATACTTAGGTCAATTTCTATTCCCAACATAGTATTAGTATGTAATGTAATATAACCTGTTTCCCTATCTTTTGTTTATGTTGAAAATTCAAGAATCTTTAATATTTCTTTCCAACCTCATATAACATACCCATGGTTGATGCTGTCATAGATGAAACAAGGCCGAGGACACAAGAAAAGGGCAATGATATGGCGATTGCACCAGTACCCATTTTTCCAACCTGCAAATGAACAATTTAGTTTATTAATCCCGCAAAAAAATAAAAACCTTGTCAATTGAGAGATGGGCCGAGACGCTCATCTTACCAAAAGCTGCTCAAGGAAACAAAAGTAGGCGAGCATGCTGACAATGACAAGAATTGGCACTTCCTCCCAAACCCTGTCGCCATTATAGATAATACCGATAAATGCACAGTTGTTACATATGTAAATATTAAACTATGACGTATTGATTAAGTTGCCTGAGATTTTTGAAACATAAATATATCTGTAGTTGAATAGCAGCACCAGAGGTTTTAGTTTGGAAAAGATGCTAGAACTATCTTCAAAATCAAATGATTCATCAAGCAAAATCGCATTGCTTTTAGAAATAATTTAGCATGGAAATTGGTAAAACGTAGTATGCTTTTGCAGGTCCACGTTCCTTAGTTGATAAAGATTTGAGCGGAAAGAGGTAAGTCAAACCAAATGGAAGAATCGATTAAAGAAGAGAATGATATATGCTCACCTGTAACCGTTTATTTCCATTTGACTTAATCTACTTGCACCAATATCAGCATTTTGTATGCTCTGAATCCGCAGCAGTGTGACGGGCAGATTAAGGACTTCTTGCTTGCATACATCACACGTCTTGTTACCTTTGATGCTAAACCATTTAACGGCACATTCTTGGTGGGCCAGAGCAAGTTCGCCTTTACAGCTGCATTCCATCTTGAGCGTTTCCCCGCCTTCACATAGTTCAACCAAGCAAATTCGACAAACAGCTTCTTCTTCTGGTATATCTTCACCGTCTTGCTCATTTTCTTCTGAAATAAACTAATGTTATTCAGAAGGCGGTGGGCAAATCAGGGCCGGTTTTATGATTTGCGGGGCCCTGTGCTAATAACTAAGTGAGGCCCTATCAAAGTATAAATAAACTGCGAATTGAAGAAAAATTGCAAAGAGAGAAATGCAAAAAAACCTAATTTTGAGTCAATATAATTACAAATACATATACTAACTATTAGGCCAGGGCTGGACTATGGGCCCCCAAAATTTTGGGGCCCTGTGCGGTCGCATGTCTTGCACGCCCTAAAATCCGGCCCCGGGCAAATCCATTCAGGTAAATTTTCTAATATGCAACAGTTGAAACTTCCTAAGAACTTCTAGAGACGGGAGCAAGAATATTCCCCAGCAGTCTTTATAGTAGTTTTTCTATTACAAGAACAGACATGGATGATGCAAAATAAAACAATAGATTACCAGAATCTCCTGTTGGAGCTGTAGCTGAAGTAACGGAATTTGCATCTTTCGCACAAGGTGTTGAAGGAATAACACGAAAAAAAGATTCCACTTTACGGATGCTCTGGTCCTTGTTATTGACTGGTAAAGAAATTGATCGAGATATGCGCATTTTTGCTCCTCTTGACTGTAGTTAACAACACATACAACTAAACTTATAGTTGGCAAACAAAACATACTCAAAACTTAAATGTGACCGAATAAAATTCAACACTATAGAAGAGGCATTCAGTGTTTAAAATTTGTCTTTTACTATCCATAAGTGATATTTCATGCTTATTTAGAATGTTGGTAATGAGACAGAACAATTGGCATCTGTTATAGATTTAAACCATAAATATTGATAGAGTGAAATTAGAATGTCAGTACATATAAGCGTAATTGTTCCTTTAGTACTAGTAACTTGAATAGGAAATAGAATTTACTATGCATAATCAGAACGATCTCTTGGCAAAAAATACAGTATACTCTGTAGTACTTAAACCTTGTGCCATACCAAGATGATACTACAAATGAGTAGGGCAGAGAATTTACATAAGGTGTTAGAGAGTTACTTACGCTTCCCCCACGCACGGATTCTGGATTTGAATGTGCAATAGGAGTACCGGGCAACGAAGAGGCATTCTTCATGCGTGGTGTAAATATTTTAGTAAGGGACCAAGACCTTGATATGGATAACTTCTCCTGTGATGTTGTGGCTGAAGAACCTGGATCGATATCAGCGGCCTTCTCTGTATCTGGATTAGAACTACGGTTCTTAAAGCTTAATTTGGGCAATAGGTTCCTTAAGGATGATTTGCCTCTGGATGATATGGGACCGGGAGATCCTTTTCCACTTGGATCTGCAGAACTCGGGGTCAAAACAAAATTCACCTTCTTTGGAGTGGGTGTTGGTGTTGGAAATGATTTTATTTGAACTAATTCTTCACAGGAATCCTCTAACGTTCTCGTAGGTATCTCCAAAAAAAGGTTCGGTTTTTTCCAATGTCCAGCAGGCATTTTTTCTTCAGTGATTCCAGAGGAACTCTCAGTCTGCAAAATGAAGACATTTCAGCCGGGTAAACTAATAAATAGGCAAGAGGGGTTTCCTAATTCTAATAAGGAACCATAATCTCTTCAAAGACCTAAGTTAACATCTCTAGCAATGATATGAAACCACTATAATAACTCGAGATACAAACTGCAACAGTAAAGAATCGTGGGAAGCAATGAAAAAACTAGAGCAGAAACAACTACTACAAGATTTGACAGACATGGTGTACTCAAATAAGTGCTCTAGAAACCTTGTTGTGGGAGCTAATGTGCGGGAAAACTTATGGAAATTGTAAAATGCCCGAGAAAGGAATTAACTCCCTCTAGGTTGAGTTTTAGAAATGGAGTGAGATGGAATACCCTAGCGGACTAGAAGTAAAACACCATGTATAAGTGACTATCCTCTTTTTATTTCAAAAGGTTTTTGAAATTTGAACTCAACAATGGTATAAACATGAAGCAATACATGAGAAACAAGAAGCAGATTAACAACATTTATTCTATGAATCCCTAGAGCAGCTATATATTCCACAGAACTGGAATAGGAATTCTGACTTAATCAATGAAGCCTCTCTTTTCGCCATCAAAATTACATGATCCCCCATAAAGAACTATGAGTCTGTATTTCAAAATCCCATACTTAATCAGTTAAAATATGAGCTTCTAGAGGGCAACCCCATCCAAATTAGTCAAGCTGTTGACTTAGTAATTACAAAGTTACAAGTTGACTTAGTAGCAAGTTGACTTAGTAACCACAAAGTCACAAAGTTATAAGTTTGACCCCAACGGGAACAACCCATTGGTCTTTTTAGTTTGAGCCCGTTAGCTATGGGCAACTAGGCTACCTCCTCCTGTGGTCCTTTATTGGCTAGGTCAAGTTTACACCATGCATACCCTCGGATTCTAAAAAACTGATTAAATGCTAGCTGATGCACAACATAGTAAATATTTTAGTAAAACTAGCAACAGAATACATAAGCTTTATAGTAAAATTAGCAACAGAATACATAAGCTTTAAGCCTTAGTGGTTGCTTCATCATACTCATGGAGATAACATGAGTTTACACAGTTTTTCTCATCAGGAGCAGAGCAAAAAATTGTAAAAATTTTGATCTCTTTTCAATGATTCAAAATATTTGAAGCCCTTAAACTCAAGCATATCATAAACTTGATGAAAGCATAGCTATACCCACCCACCCAAACATGCTCACCCAAACAAAAATCCTTCAAATTAGGAGAAAAACAAGACAGGGGAACAAGAATTTAGACATAAAAGGAGGAAGAAGCAGAAGAGAACATACCATAGGGATTGAAATAACAACTTCTCTTACTTCCTCAGCAGAGGAAGGCTCTTTCTTGTCACTATTCATGATCCCAGTACACAACAAAACCCTGAGCTACCCAGAATCCTTCAAGCCCCAAGAACCAAGCTTTAAGCAGTGAACAAGAAAACAGTGTTAAACCCAGTATGGGAATTGAAGATCTTGAGAGATGGGTGAGTGAGGAGAGAGTAAATTAAAGATGAATGAGAGAGAAATACTGTTATGGGTTGCTGTCATAAATACAAAATCCCTTCAAACTAATGGCAAAAGCAAGGGAGCTGTATTTATCAGGTAAGCGGGGTTCAAGATTGAAAGCAAGTAGGCCACTTTATTGTAGTCTGACCTTCCACGTCCTCCACTCCCCGAAGTGCGGCATCACTTCACTATCCTCTGCTACGTCGCGCCCGGGATGTGGGCAACTCATAAAATATACTTCCCACCATGGCTTATTATATAGTGTCTCTTTCCCCTGTATCAAAGGGGTTGAGTCTGGACCACTTTCTCATCTCAGATTAGGCCAATGCTTCGGAGAATTTTGATTACAACTTGGAATTAAAGGTAAGGTAGCCTCCACGTGCAATTCAATTAGTTGTTGATGATTGTTTATTAATCAAAAAGCCAAGCTCTTGCAATTCTGATTGTTAAAATTGTAAATTTTGCAATTCTGTTCTCAGAGTTGCAGTAGGCTTGCAAGGTCATTTTTGAGCTTACATATATATTTTTATTACAGTAGTGATTTCTTTTATAAAAGAAATAATTTTTAATGAGGCTATTTTTGAAAAATGAGAGAGAATTGTATAGATGGAGGGTGAATAGTAAATAATTACAAATTTAGGAATATGACATTTCAAAATTGGAAGAATATTGTAAAAATAAAGATAGTCTTAGAGCAAGAACACAAGATCTACCAAATACTAAGCATACCTCACCGTTACAACTTACAATTTCTTTTTATTAAGAGTTTTACTACATAGACTCTCATTTTATACTTCCTGATGTGGCAAGATATAATATGTTATTTTCATTTTGTGAGTCCTAAAAAGTTGTCAACATTAAACTTTTGTATAAAAAAATACATGTAGGAAATACAACTTGAGAGCCTATGCAATATTTTCCTTTTATTAATGATCAATAAGAGCATCCTTACCTGTAGTTTTTTCATGGGATATTGTCAGGATTTTGCCAACAAAGCAGGTGAGAGAATAGGAAAGAGAATACTTTTGTTTCTTCTGCAAGGTGTGGTTCATAGAACAATAACATTCTGACATTTCATTTGCTTTAATATTGTTGCTGTGCGCGTTATGCACACAGCAGCAGCCCATGCAGGCGCGTGCAGGACGTGTCAGGCTAGGCGCTCTTGACACTTTGATTATTTTTTTTTTTTTTAATAACATATTTTTTTTATTTTTTTTTATTTTTTTCACATTTTCTCTTTCCTAATCACACTTACGAAAACTCCTCAAATACCGCGAAATAACTCCATTGATATAGATGCTGTAAATCACCGTAATTTATCATGCATTGTCAACCTTGTACATTTTGTGGGCAATTAAAGGTGGGTCGAGTAGATGAGTACAGATACAGTACAATTATGCAGAAAGATACAGAATCAAGTTGGGTTGGAACGTGGAAAGATGTCAGCTTTAATCTTTTTTTTTTTTTTTTTTTAATACTTCCTACCAATCACATGGGGTTATAGCGAAAAGAAGAAGAAGAAGAAGAAGTTAGGATTAAATTAAATAAATTGTATGTACGATTTTTTGTTTTTCTAGAGCTAAATACCACTCATGGTGATCAACTATTTGTTTTTTTTTTTTAAATTTTTACAATTTCTAAAGTATTTATATTTAATTTTAAAAAAGAAAATGAAAAGGGCATTTTAGATATTTTAAATTAAATTTGATTGATTTATAAAAGTAATGTTGGGATTAATGTGCACAAGAATAGCTTGCATGTCCTCAACTAACATACCCAACTCACTGAGCAACCGAAGGCCTTTAGCCCATTGCAAGCAACTTGTTTACCTAGCTCAAGTTGGGGCAAGTGCCCGCCTTTCTAATAAATATAGCAACTAGCACCCTCTAAGTAGGAAGGACGGTTAGAGATCATGGGAATAAGGGGTGGCAACGAACATAGTCTATAGAGGACTAAATTGTCTTTTTACATAACCTGTTTTTTCAGAAGGAACAAGATAAGGTTCTCGTCTCTATATAAATAAGCATTATGGTTGTATTTTTTAGCAAGTATGTAATAATATATATCAAGAGTAGTGAGACTCAATAACTATTACTCTATTAGCTTCATAGTTATATGTGTAATGTATTCTTTGGACCTTTTAGCCACAAGATAATAAAACTATATTGATGCAATATACTAAAAATAGTCAAAATGATAGTTGAAGTAGTTCAAAAATAAAAAATGTCATTTTTTAAAGAAATAAAAAATGTCATTATAATTGAAATGCTAACCATAATATTATCTCTTCTTCTTCTTTTTTTTTTGGTAACCTCTATATTTAAGTATTATAATTAAATAACTCAGCAATTTCGAGCAATTGCATGAGTGCCCCATATTAATTTTGTTGGAAAAATTCAATTTGACATTTTAATATTTACATCCTAATGTGATAATAAAATTACTTTTATTTATTAGTATTAGTCAAGTCCACCTAACATTAAATTTTAAAAAAAATACTATACAAATTTTTTAGTGCAAATTACCTCTCATGTATAGTTTATGAGCTATTACACAAAGATGAAATTTATCCAGTTAACATCATCATCGACTGGTAGCAGCAAGTTTCCCTTGTCACAAAATAAAAAAGTTATTCTCCCAAATAAAAAAAAATATTAATCAATTATTGTTGGAGGTGAACTTAGGTGGGGTGTAACATTTTAGTAACTTCACAAGTAAATAATAAACATGAGAAATTGTAACATCATAAGAAAACCCATCATCAAATTATATATAGTTTGATAAAAAAAAATTAAATAAAGTGTACAGTAATATAATAAACATGTAATCATTTCAAGATGTCATTTTCATGAAAATAAAATACCACTGTACTAGTCAAGTAAATGTGTTGCCTTATGTGTGTTTCCAACACCAAAGAAAATTTTGTGAATGGATTTAAAATTAGTCAACCTTATCATAATTTAAAAAAAAAAATGTATATGTGGAGTGCATTATACCAAATTAACCTACTTTAAAAAAAAAAAAAGGATACAAAAATTTTCTAAAAATATATAATTAAAATTGAAAATTGAAAAAAAAAATAAGAACACAAATTAATATTTTCACTTTTAATTTTGAAAGAATTGTAATTTATGCACCTCATATATATGCCAACTATCAATGCCACCCCTTAATTATTAGTTGCCTAAAGATTACCCCTCATAACGGATCCGTAATATGACTCCGTTTAGTAGGGTAAAAAAATATTTTAATTTTACTTTCTATTTTCCCTTTCCCCTTTATCTTTCCGTCGTATCCCTTTCTCCTTCGTATTTTCTCTATTTCTTCCATTTTTCTTATCAGTTTCTCCTTCTTCAAATCCTTATTCACAACAATTGTTTCTCCTTCTTCGTATTTTCTTCTTCATAACACAAACTTCATAATACCACCTATCATAGCGATCGCCGCCACCTCCACCATCTAAACCACTATAGCATCTACTATACATGATCAAGGGAACAAAGAAAGAATAAGAAGATATAGAGGGGGTTAGGCAGAGGCCATGGGGGAAATGAGCGGCGGACATAAGGGATCCCCAAAAGGCTACAAGAGTTTGGTTAGGAACATTTGACACAGCGAAAGCAGCCGCTAGAGCATATGATGAAGTAGCGCTTAGATTCAGAGACAATAGAGCCCAATCTTAATAAGTATTTAGATAATTGTTTTTAGAAAAGTGCAAACTAAATATTAATTTTAATATCAACTATAGTATTAATAATAACAATAAATAAATAAATAAATAAAAATAAAACTTCCATGGTTGCCAATGTGAAAGCTACCATGGTAGCCGTCTTTTAAATGCTAAATATCAATGTTAAAAGAAAACTTTGAGGTGTTGATGACCTAATAATTCCTTGGAACAAAAGGTAAGAATTGAGTTATTAAGCTGCAATGTCAATATACCAATTAAATATGATAAATGCAAGGTCAATCGTTAATTAAATTGTGTTCAAAATAGTTATACTTTTTAAGTTCGAGAATAATCTTTTTAAATATATTGATATTTTATATGATACGAATTTAATATAATTAAAATTTAAAATGACCGACAAACAAATCTTGATCATACTTACTTTAATAATCAAACTAAAGTTAAAAAGATGTTCTTTCTACCCAAATCACAAAAAATAGTATTCTTTCTACAAGGAGCAGATGGGACTTGAATTGGAATGAAGCATCTACTTTAGCTTTACCTAGCAATGTTCTGTTTGAAAAGTTAGCCTTTGCAGCAATTTGTTGAACCACTAGTAGTAATTTAAAATTAGACAACATATTATATATATTAGAGCATCTCCAACAATCTAAGTTTTTTTTATCAGATTTTTTGCTTGCGAAATAAGATATTATTAGTGATGATTATGAGCCCCAAGAGCGTAAGCATAAAGCATTATCTCTCCTACTTTCTCTCTCACCACCAAACAAAAAACCAGGCAAAAATTGAGCAAATATCACCATTGGTAATGGTCTAACGAATTTGCAATGAGTAGGCGGAAGGTATATAAAATATTCGGTATAAGACTAATCTAGATTACCTTACAGTTATATTAATAGTCTGTTTAGATTACCTTACAATTATATTAATAATCTACATGTTAATTACTTCAAATTGTTAGATTTTAACGAGTTATTTTGATACTAAATTTTCCCTTCAACCTAAAAAGGCCCACAAACATACCTGCCAATACAATTGAAACAAGATACAATGCAATAGGTAAAGGAGGAGCAGGAAGGGGAAAAGCAAGAAAAGACTACCTTAAATTAGTACCTACCTCCATATATCAAGTTTGACAAAGTCAAGAAAGGAGACTAATGATTGTGGATTTGTGGTTCAAAAACATTTGGATAATGTTCAGTTAGGCATGGCTGCAGGTATACAAGCATAAACCTAAAAATTTTCAAACTGTTCTTGATCTGAGCAACTGGATGCAATATCAAACCTACTCACTTTAATTTAATGACAAATTAAAAGCCCCAATACAAACACAAGCCTCAAGAGTACCATATGATACAAACTCATACCTAACTATATTATAAAAATTCGTTAATGTGTGTAGATTTAATTTAACTCAAACTTATATTTTTTGTTCAAATTTTCATCATAAGTTGATGTTGGAGAAATCAACTCCAACCACCCCCATAAGACCCTTTTGGGTTTATAGAAAAAAGGAAAATAATCATTTACTGTGAGTATGTCTGTTATGTCAAACGCTCTAAACATATACAGTAAAACACTCCAACCACCTTAAATGCTCGATCTATCAAGCCAAGCTGGCTTCAAGATACAAGCCAGGGCTAAGTCATTCACTTGGGGTGACCAAGTACCTATTGGTCTGATGGCATTATTGTTACTATTCTAAAGTAAAGTGCAGAAAGTATTGATATGTGATATATATATATATATATATATATATATAAAAGTTTGGCAACGAGAGTCATGCAACTAGTACAGACATCAACATCATGCAAAATTGCAAAGGATTACAGAAAAAGACAACAATGGCATGTTGATGTTGACATGCAAAGTCACAATGATATTTTTTAACCATAGAATCAGGCCTATAAATTGTATGGGCCAACTTCTTTTAATTTGAAACAGTACATGCACTTCAAGGCATGCTTTTAAATTATTGGGGAAAGGAAAAGAATTGAATGATCCTGGTACCAGGCCAGGCCAGCAATATCTTTTAGAGAAATCTTACCTTATTCCACTGTCCACATGTTGGATTTTTATCCAAGAGATGTTAGTTTTTAATGATTTATGAGATTACAAGAAAAACTAGGATAATAAAGTAAGCTAAGGATGGAAAATTCCCCCTATCTAGAGAACAAGTGTAAAGAGTACTAGCTAGCTAGTTTACAATGGTCTCACAGTTCTCCCATGCATATATGATCCCCTCCCCTAGCCTTCGAATGGCCAATTATTTACACCAGCTATGAACCTTGTCCTCTACCTTGGACAAGAGAATGTCCTATATCCGTTTATGAGGATACATGTTTCACATTTTTTGTGGATTGTTATTCTAAAATAGATGTTTAATTGGGTTACACGTTTATTCATTCTGACTTATTCTTAATGTCTATCATGAATCGAGACTTCAATAAAAGTGGTTGGACTTTCAATCTACAAAAAATTAACAAAATATACAAGTTTTGAAACTTATTGACAAAAATGTGTATGCAAGTTTTGAAACCTATTAATAAAAATGTGTAACTTTTGAAAGTTAGTTATGTTTGTACAAAACTTGTTTGGGAAAAGCGTTTGAGTGGATACAGATGTTCTTATTATTATTTTTATAAAAAAAAAAAAATACTTGAAACGCATTTGCAAGAAGTATTTGAAAAAGAAAAATATTTTGTCAAACACAGGTATATATACATTAATAAGTCAAAATAAAATTGGTATTACTCACGTACCACAAATGCATTTCTGGTACAATATAGTAATCTATATACATACATATACAAACATAATGACCCTGTTTGGTAAATAATCAGCCTATCAGCCAATTTTGTCTTATTTGACCACTATTAACTGGTAAATAATAAGCTTTTTGTAACTCCAAAATGCTAAAATTCAAAAGGCTACTCAAAGTAGCCTTTTCAATTAGCTTTTTGAGAAAAGAAATTATACCAAACAGTCATCAGCTAACAGCTAATTTATCAAACAACTTTCTACAATCAGCCAATGTTATCAACAAATCATACCTTCTAACCCAAACAACCAACCCAATCAGCTAACAGCCATTTACCAAACAGGACCAATAACACTTAATAAAGTTAGGCTGCTGAGAACTAAAAAATATTAGTGTAATTATTTGTTAAAATAAATGATTCATATTATTTCGTTAACTATTTATTATTCTTAACTTATTGATTTTCATGAGTAATGTTTTAGGTTCGAACTCATTCCAATCAAAATTGACATAATTGTTAAACATGTACTATGAATTTAGAGTGTATTAAAATACAATATAAAATTTAACATGAATTTTGATCAATTAATTAGAGTCACGCATTGGGCATTGATGAAATGATACACATGATTTACAGTATATATTCAACATAGATGAGAAATTATGCCTATTATCATCATTGTCTTTTTGGGAATGAGGATTTGATTCTTTTTTTAAGGTACACCGCACCAAAGCACACAAAAAGACTAGATTAAATCAAGAATTCATTTTTTGCGGAAGTGGTAACATGAGGAAGCATGGATCACAGGGTTTTGTGTTGCAAAAATTATGTTTGTGTACTATCCAGTGAAGATTTTTCTTTCTAAAACTTTTATTGGGCCAATTAATTTTATAAAAAAAATTATACCACAAGTCATAATTATGCATTCTTGAAATATTTATTTTTATGAGAATTTTGATATAGGTCAAGATACGAAATGATACTTTTAATAAATTGCGAAACACTAATCTAAAAATACACAGCCAAATGATAACTAGTCATGTACTATAAACGCATGGCAGTTGCCAAATGTAAGTATAACGATGATATCATATTCTTCTCCGAAACCTGAAATAGCAAACGACAACAACCAGCGCAAAGGCCGCGGAAATCGCCACCGCTGCTAGCGGTGGCTGTATAGACGACCCTGCCAACCCTTCTTCAACGTTCTCTTCGATTATCTTGTGCTCCAACTCCGCAATTCTATTCTTCTTCTTCATCACCCTATTCCTCGTCGCCGTAGTCGTGTTCAAGTCTCCATTCAAATGCTCCAAATCCATCTTCTCCACATCCCCCATGCCGCCCGGCCTGCAAATTACTTACACTAACAAATAATATAATTAATAGTTATCACTTTTGAAGTTTTCTGTTAAGAGATGATGAGGACAAAAATAATTCTATATATATCATATATCAATAGATCGATCGAGAAGCCAAGAGATTATACTAGAAGTTTCCAATTCTTTTAGTGATTCTTTCCTTGAGATTATAATAGAAGTTTCCAATTCTTTTTGTCATCCTTTCATTGTTCAAGTTGCCAAATCTCATTTGAGGTTTTGAATTTGGAGTATTATTTTTGTGACTTCTGATTATAAAAGCTAAGGGGTAAAACAAATGCAATTTTGGTATCTAAAAACTTTATGTATATTGTATAAGTACTTAAAAAAAAAAAAAAAAAAGTAAGCCTGTTAGTTTGGGTCCGATTCCCTGTCTCCCTATTGAGTATTTCAACTACTGTTTTCTAGAGAAAGCGGAGAAAAAAATTGACCGAGCCATCATAGCGTATATGAACACAAGCACAGGCTCTCGTGGGAGGTTTGCTAGGCTGCTGGGGAGGTTGATATAACGAAACCTCTTTTATCCAAGTTTAAATTGAGAAACATAGTCTGAACCATGGAATACGAAGGGATCCATTTGGTCTAACCATCACAATTTACTGCAACCAAATAGCATTTGTTATCTTCACAACTCCATAAATTACATGGGCCTCCCAAGTCATATATACCATAAATCAATACATTTATTTAGGGCTTGGCATTTCGGTTCGGGTAACCCGAGCCGAACCGAAGACGTTCGGTTCGGTTTGATTTAAAATCGAAAACCATATCGGTTCTACTTTAGAAGAACCGATCGGTTCAGTTAAAAACCGAACCGAACTAAAAACCGAACGGTTTTTTTTAAAATATATATATATATATATATAAATTCCTTTTGGAATTTCATTCCAGAAATCTGGAAATTTCTGAAATGAAATTCCAGTAACTGGAATTAATTTTATTGTTTTTTTTAAATATGTTTAAATTGTTAATTTTTTATATTGGTATTTAATATTTAGATATTAGACTTTAGATTTGGGTTATGTGATATTTCATGCATAGTTATTACGACGCCCCGTTAAGTTGCGGCACCCCGTGACCGCATTTTCGCATAGGAAATGTTAAATTCGGGGGTCTTAAACCGAACCGAAACCGAACCGAAATAAATATGAACCGAAACCGAACCGTTGCAAACCGAATCGAAACCGAACCGAACTCTAATGTTAAACCGAATGGTTTGATTCTTTTAAAACCGAAAAACCGAAACCGAAACCGAAAAAACCAAACCGAAGACCGAAATGCCCACCCCTACATTTATTCAGCCCAGACCTTAATCCACAACCACAAGAAACAAAAAGCAACAAGATGACTCTAAACATCATGCTAATTTTCGAGCTATATAAAACACTCTAAATTAAGGGTTAAGGGTGAGTGTTTCGAGTCAAAGACCTTGTGGTCTAGTGTCAACCGGTTTACACTTCTACATGAAAAGGAGTGAGTTTGAGCCTTAGTGGAGTCAATTATTGACTCTTTACTACATTGTAACATAAAAAGGGTGAGTTTTTCGATTTTCAATTAATTTTTTTTTCAAATTCAATTAGAGATAAAATTTTTCTCTTTGATTTAATTTGATTCAAATTTTAGACCGATTTCTTCACTAGCATTTGGACTAGAGAATCCATCCTTTTGTGGTTAAACTCAATAATTGAATTAGAGTAAAAACTTTATGATCTAGTCAGATAAGTGTGGCTTCCCAAATGAAAAGTTACATATTCAAACTTCAGAGAAGGCATTGAGACTTTAAACACTCATTTTATTCACTTTTCCATACAAACTATACATACAACACACAGGGGGAATTGACATTTATTTTTCAATATTGATTTGCATAAACACGTAGAGGATCGGAATATGGATTGTCTAACCAGAGATTTCAATGGACTTGACATCAGGCTTCTTCACTTCCGCCTTAGGAATGGTGACCGTTAGCACTCCGTTTTCCATCGACGCCTTTATCTCTTCCATCTTCGCGTTCTCCGGCAATCTGAACCGCCTCATGAACTTCCCGCTACTGCGTTCCATCCGATGCCACGCGTCGTTCTTCTCTTCCTTCTCCACGTTCCTCTCCCCGCTGATCTGAAGAATCCGATCGTCTTCGATCTCAACCTTCACTTCCTCCTTCTTCAGGCCGGGGACGTCCGCCTTGAACAAGTGAGCCTCCGGCGTCTCCTTCCAGTCGACGCGAGTGTTGACGAACGCCGACGTCTCTCCGGAAGCAGAAAATGGGACAGATAAGTCGCGGAACGGGTCCCATACGTCGAGGGAGAAGGGATCGGAGACGTTGCCGTTTCTCCGGCCGCCAAAGAGTCTCGGAATCAGCGACATCTTCAGTAAGTATTGATTAACTGTGTGCGTCGGAAAAGCTTATTGTGGTCGATAATGGCTGTCTTTGATTCTGCTCAATCTGGTTTGGATTGGGGAAGAAGGGACCTATTCGGTATTTATGCGTTAGAGATGAGGTTTCTGGTACTTTCGCGATAGTCTTCGCGTTTTACTTAGCCAGTTAACTTAAATTCCCCGCCAAGATGAACAGTCCAGATTATTCCAGGCGGTGGCTATTGTTTCTCGAACATGCCAGAGTGACAGAGTCCATACGGGGCCAGGCCCAGTTTATTTGCTATTCAGGCCTAAGCGACTCAGGCCCAATTATATCGTGGACCAGGGTACACAATTCCTGGTTTGAAACGACGTCGTTTAACTAAGTTAGTAGGGAGTTGACGTGCAACGAATACCTTCCATCCGTTTAATTCCGGTTATGTGTAATTCTGTGTTTTCTTATGTGCATTCTATTAAGTGTTTATGTATATTCTATTATATAATTCTGTACATTAGTAATTTCAATACCATAATTCTGTGCATTATTGGTTTCCAATACCACAATAACATTAAGTATAAAAAATTAGATCATTAATGTACAAAGTATATAAAAGAATACACATATCATTCAATAGAATACACACGATCAATAATTAGCATTACTATTTCATGAGATATGGTACTCGAAATCAATAATGTACATAATTATATACCAAAATACACAGAGTTTATGAATAGAATACGATGAATTATTAGCCTAAGTATTTTGTATTAGTGGCTCCGATGGATCCTAGTACACATAAGATTAGTGGCTCCGATGAATGGTGGGAGAAAAAAAAAATCAAGGTTTGTAATATAGATTTTTAAGATTAAAACATAATTATATTTTAGTGTTGACTATAAACTTATTCTTTTAATTTCTTTTGTAGGAGAACCCAAACTATAAGAAATTTCGTAACAAATCCATAGATCCTACAATGGACGATTTGTGATCTAAGTTGTTTGAAGATAGCTATGCAAATGGTGAAGATTGTGTTGCACCCACTATGGATCCTCAATTAGTGCAACTTGTGGATATTGAGGAAGAAAATATGAAAAGTGAAGAAGAGAATAGAACTGCGCAAGGATTTGAAGATATGTTATATTCTCAGGATAACAAACATTCTTCTCAATTGCATGACTTGGAGGTAGATGAGTCCTATTTTGGAATAATTTCATGAGTGAAGTGAACAATTGTGGTAGTAACCAGGATGCTAGTGGCACTCAAGTACCTAGGCAATCTCAAGGTAATAATGTTAGAAAATTTGCAGAAACTCAAAATATTAGTCTTAAACCCACTCAAATGAAGCGTAAGGGGAGATAATCAGGAGGAGCAATTAAACTTTCTAATCAATTGGATAGTTTGATTTCAAATTCAAATCGGGCACTGGACATTTTAATATCTGATAGTATTGTGAATACTCAAAGTAGTACTAGTGTTAGTCTTGCTGCAGCAATAAGTGTTGTGAACCGCGTGGTTACTGATGGGTATTATGGAAAAATGTGGAGATCTGTGGTGTTTTTCTCTCAGCTTGCTTAAGGATGATTTGAATAGTGAATTTTTTTTCAATATTGAGGATGACTTTTCTAAAAAAGCTTGGTTGAAGTATATGCATGATACAAGCAAGTGAATGCTCATTTTATTTCAATGTATTTGGTTGTAATTTCAATTTGACATTTGTCTGTTTGAACATTAATTTTTGTATAGATTAATTTTATGAACTATAAACATTTTGTTTTACTTTATATATTTTAAATATATGTTCTTACTTTATATTTTATTAAAATATGTATTGAATTGGTTTCATTATTTTATATTTATTATGTACATCATGGAATTAGAATGGAAAAGAAAAAAGAGAAAACAAGCACTTTGTTCAATTATAACATCGTATGTGACAATTGCTTTAACCAAAACATATTACTATAAATATATTTGTAAGAATCTTGTATGACTTCACTTTTTAGAGGACATGAATGGATGAGAAAAGTCGTTAATGGACATCCTATTCGATGCGTAAATGCATTTAGAATGGACTCTGCTTTGTTTAAGCAATTATGTGAAAATTTATATTCAAAATATAGATTACAATCTACTATGAATATGTCAGTTGTGGAGAAAGTTGGTATATTTATATACACACTTGCTTTGGGTGCTTCAAATAGAGATGTTGGAGAGCGATTTCAACGTTCTAGTGAAACAATAAATAGGGCATTTCATGAAGTCTTGGAAGCAATTAGCAGTAGGAATAACGGAAACAAAGGCCTTGCACGTGATATCATACGACTAAATGATTCTACATTTCAATCTATACCATTTTACATTTCTAATGATGCACGATACATGCCATATTTCAAGGTAAAATGTGACCAATTTATTATTATTATTATTATTATTATTATTATTATTATTATTAGTATTATTAATAAGATTGATTATCTAATATATATATATATATATATATATATATATATATATTTATTATTATTATTATTATTATTATTATTATTATTATTAGTATTATTAATAAGATTGATTATCTAATATATATATATATATATATATATATATATATATATATATGTATATATGATGAATAAGATTGTATTGGATGTATTGATGGTACTTATATAGCAGTGTGTATCTCTGAGGTTAATCAATTGCGATATAGAGCGAGAAAATGAATTCTTACTTTCAATGTTATGGCATCGCGTGACTTTGATATGTGTTTCACTTCTATATCTGTTGGATAGGAAGGATCCGCACATGATACCTTGAACTTTCCTAAGCCGCTACAAAGTATCATATTCGAATTACTTTAACTCTAATAAAAATCATATATAATTTTATTCCTTATAAAAATTTAGTGTTGTATTTTTTTAGGAAGATATTATTTGGTGGATAAAGGATATCCAGATAAACAAGGATATCTGGTACGTATCCAAGAATAAGGTATCATCAATCTCAATTTGAACAACAGCCGCCAACTAATGCTCAAGAAGCATTCAGTCGTGCACATTCTTCTCTTCGAAGTTGTATTATTGAAAGGTCGTTTGGAGTATTGAAGAAAAGATGGAAGATACTTGCTAAAATGCCACAGTTTAGTGTGGAGACCCAAATTGATGTTATTATGGTCACATTTGCACTACATAATTATATTCAAAAAATTTCAGAAGATGACATGATGTTTAATGTGCTTGAGCAACATCCAGATTACATACCGCTCGATGAAATTCAAAATTCAAGTAGTAATATCGCCATCAACGAAAATTTAAATCAGACCTCTATTGAGATGAAAGAGATACACAAAAAATATTACTATTTCATTATTGGATGCTAAATCATGATTTGCTAATAGTTTTATTTCAAATATTAAATTTCAATACGTGAATAGACCAATTTAAATTTTATGAAGATGTCTATTTTAGACTTTTTACATTTATCAACTTGTCAAAAAAAATTAATTTTGACAAACTGATAAATATAACAACTAATTTAACAGTTCTTCAATTTCAACTACTAGCTTATAGCTTTTCAACTTTTAGCTACCTAAGTTTGCCAAACAATTAAGGCAAGCAAATAGCATTTGTCATCTTCACACCTCCATAGATAGCATGGGCCTCCCAAGTGATATACACCAGAAATCAATACATTTATTCAGCCTAAACCTTAATACACAAGAAACAAAAGCAACAAGATGATTCTGAGCATCATGTTAATTTTCGAGCCATATAAAACACTCTAAATTAAGGGTGATTTATTGTTTTGATTTTCAATTTAATTTTTTCTGTTTGAAATCATTTAGTTTGATTTTCAATTTAATTTTTTCTGTTTGAAATCATTTAGTTTCAAATTTGATTCGATTCAAATCTTAGATCGATTTCTTCAGTAGCATTTGGACTAGAGAATTGATCCTTTTTTGGTTAAATTCAATTTTTAACTTAATTGAATTAGAGTACAGATTCAAACTTCAAGAAAGGCATTGACTCTGAAGACATTGACTCTTTAAACACAAAGAAAAACACTCAATTTATTCACTTTTTCAGCAACTTACACCATACAAACTATGCATACAACACACAAGGGGGAACTCACATTTAATTTTCAGTATTGATTTGCATAAACACGTAGAGGATCGGAAAATGGATTGTCTAACCAGAGATTTCAATGGACTTGACATCAGGCTTCTTCACTTCCGCCTTAGGAATGGTGACCGTGAGCACTCCGTTTTCCATCGACGCCTTTATCTCTTCCATCTTCGCGTTCTCCGGCAACCTGAACCGCCTCATGAACTTCCCGCTACTGCGTTCCATCCGATGCCAGGCGTCGTTCTTCTCTTCCTTCTCCACGTTCCTCTCCCCGCTGATCTGAAGAATCCAATCGTCTTCGATCTCAACCTTCACTTCCTCCTTCTTCAGGCCGGGGACGTCCGCCTTGAACACGTGAGCCTCCGGCGTCTCCTTCCAGTCGACGCGAGTGTTGACGAACGCCGATGTCTCCCCGGAAGCAGGAAATGGGAAAGATAAGTCGCGGAACGGGTCCCATACGTCGAGGGAGAAGGGATCGGAGACGTTGCCGTTTCTCCGGCCGCCAAAGAGTCTCGGAATCAGCGACATTTTTCAGTAAGTATTGATTAACTGTATGCGTCGGAAAAGCTTATTGTGGTCGATAATGGCTCTCTTTGATTCTGCTCAATCTGGTTTGGATTGGGGAAGAAGGGACCTATTCGGTATTTATACGTTAGAGATGAGGTTTCTGGTACTTTGGCGATAGTCTTCGCGTTTTGCTTAGCCAGTTAAATTCATCCCCTTCCCCGCCAAGATGAACAGTCCAGATTATTCCAGGCGGTGGCGGTTGTTTCTCGAACATGCCAGAGGGACAGAGTCCATACTGGGCCAGGCCCAGTTTATTTGCTATTCAGGCCTAAGCGACTCAGGCCCAATCCGTAAGCTTTGAACCTTAACACCAATCGTTATATTGTGGACCAGGGTACACAGTACATGGTCCGAAACAACGTCGTTTAACTAAGTTAGTGGGGAATTGACGTGCGACAAGTACCGTTCCGTCCGTCTAATTCCTGTTATGTGTAATTCTGTGTATTCTAATGAGTGTTTATGTATATTATATTATATAGTTATGTATATTAGTAATTTTAATACCATAATTTTGTGCATTATTAGTTTCCAATACCGCAATAACATTAAGTATAAAAAATTAGATCATTAATATACAAAGTATATAAAAGAATACACATATCATTCAATAGAATACACACGATCAATAGCCTGACTATTAGCATTACTATTTCATGAGGAATGGTACTCGAAATCAATAATATACAGAATTATATACCAAAATACATAGAGTTTATTAATAGAATACGAAGAATTATTAGCTTAAGTATTTTGTATTAGTGACTCCGATCGATCTTAGTACACATAAGATTAGTGGCTCCGATGAATGGTGGGAGAAAAAAATCAAGGTTTGTATTATAGATTTTTAAGATTAAAACATAATTATATTTTGATGTTGATTGTAAACTTATTCTTTTAATTTTTTTGTAGGAGAACCCAGATTATAAAAATTTCGTAATAAATCCATAGATCCTACAATGGACGATTTGTGGTCTAAGTTATTTGAAGATAGCCATGCAAATGGTGGTGAAGGTTGTGTTGCACCCACTATGGATCCTCAATTAGTGCAACCTGTGGATATTGAGGAAGAAATTAGGGAAAGTGAAGAAGAGAATAGAACTAGGCAATGATTTGAATGTTATATTCTCATGCTAACCAACATTCTTCTCAATTGCATGACTTGGAGGTAGATGAGTCCTTATTTTCGAATAATTTCATGAGTGAGGTGAACAATTGTGGTGGTAACCAGGATGTTAGTGGCACTTAAGTACCTAGGCAATCTCAAGGTAATAATGTTAGAAAATTTGCAGAAACTCAAAATATTAATCTTAAACCCACTCAAATGAAGCGTAAGGGGAGACAATTAGGAGGAGCAATTAAACTTTCTAATCAATTAGATAGTTTGATTTTAAATTCAAATCGGGCACGGAACATTTTAATATCTGATAGTGCTATGAATACTCAAAGTAGTACAAGTGTTAGTGTTGCTGCAGCAATAAGTGTTGTTAACAGCATGGTTACTGATGGTATTATGGAAAAAGGTGGAGATCTGTGGTATTTTTCTCTCTTAGCTTGCTTAAGGATGATTTGAATAGTGAAATTTTTTTCAATATTGAGGATGACTTTTCTAGGAAAGCTTGGTTTAAGTATATGCATGATACAAGCAAGTGAATGCTCATTTTATTTCAGTGTATTTGATTGTAATTTCACTTTGACACTTGTCTGTTTGAACATTAATTTTTGTATGAACTAATTTTATGAACTATAAACATTTTGCTTTACTTTATATATTTTTAAAATATATGTTCTTACTTTATATTATATTAAAATATTTATTAATTTCATTATTTTATATTTATTAGGTACATCATGGAGTTTGGATCGGAAAAGGAAAAAGAGAAAACAATCACTTTGTTCAATTATAACATTGTTTGCCACAATTGCTTTAACCAAAACATATTCCTATAAATATATTTATAAAGAACTTTGTGTGACTTCACTTTTTAGAGGACATGAATGGATAAGAGAAGTTTTGAATGGATATCCTATTCGATGCGTAAATGCGTTTATAATGGACTTTGCATTGTTTAAGCAATTATGTGAAGATTTATATTCAAAATATGGATTACAATCTACTAGGAATATGTCAATTGTGAAGAAAGTTTGTATATTTATATACACACTTGCTATGGGTGCTTCAAATAGAGATGCTGGAGAGCGATTTCAACGTTCTGGTGAAACAATAAGTAGGGCATTTTATGAAGTCTTGAAAGCAATTAGCGGTAGGAATAGCGAATACAAAGACCTTGCACATGGTATCATACGATCAAATGATCTTACATTTCAATTTATACCGTCTTACATTTCTAATAATGCACGACACATACCATATTTCAAGGTAAAATGTGAGTAAAAACTTTATGATCTAGTCAGCTTCCCCAAATGAAAAATTACATATTCAAACTTCAGAGAAGGCATTGAGACTTTAAACACAAACAAAAACACTCATTTTATTCACTTTTCCATACAAACTATACATACAACACACAGGGGGAATTGACATTTATTTTTCAGTATTGATTTGCATAAACACGTAGCGGATCGGAAAATGGATTGTCTAACCAGAGATTTCAATAGACTTAACATCAGGCTTCTTCACTTCCGCCTTAGGAATGGTGACCGTGAGCACTCCGTTTTCCATCGACGCCTTTATCTCTTCCATCTTCGCGTTCTCCGGCAATCTGAACCGCCTCATGAACTTCCCGCTACTGCGTTCCATTCGATGCCAGGCGTCGTTCTTCTCTTCCTTCTCCACGTTCCTCTCCCCGCTGATCTGAAGAATCCGATCGTCTTCGATCTCAACCTTCACTTCCTCCTTCTTCAGGCCGGGGACGTCCGCCTTGAACACGTGAGCCTCCGGTGTCTCCTTCCAGTCCACGCGAGTGTTGACGAACGCCGACGTCTCACCGGAAGCAGGAAATGGGAAAGACAAGTCGCGGAACGGGTCCCAAACGTCGAGGGAGAAGGGATCGGACACGTTGCCGTTTCTCCGGCCGCCAAAGAGTCTCGGAATCAGCGACATTTTCAGTAAGTATTGATTAACTGTGTGTGTCGGAAAAGATTATTGTGGTCGATAATGGCTCTCTTTGGTTCTGCTCAATCTGGTTTGGATTGGGGAAGAAGGGACCTATTCGGTATTTATGCGTTAGAGATGAGGTTTCTGGTACTTTCGCGATAGTCTTCGCGTTTTACTTAGCCCGTTAACTTAAATTCCCCGCCAAGATGAACAGTCCAGATTATTCCAGGCGCTGGCTGTTGTTTCTCGAACATGCCAGAGTGACAGAGTCCATACGGGGCCAGGCCCAGTTTATTTGCTATTCAGGCCCAATTCGTAAGCTTTAACCCTTAACACTTCTCAACAATTATTAAGTGGACTTCGGTCCACACAATAATTTACCAACACTTCTATGTTGGGAATTGAGACCATCATCTTCATGCAATAGTTATACTATAGAGCCGGTCCATCTTATAAGATAGATTATTCACAATTTACATATTTAATAATCTAATGGGGTAGCTCAAGTGACAAGTGACCTCTCTTTGTGGGGAAGAATTCCGAAAGGACCTGGGTTTGGTTCCCACAAGTGATGATGGACCTGGACCGTTAAACAATTTGTGAATTATGAACATTTAATATATAAACTGTGAATATTTATATGTCTTCACGATTAGTTCCTGGGTGATAGATTATGAGTAAGAATATAAGGAGAAGAAAATTTATTACTCCGTAATATTTACAATAATTTACGAGTAAGAAACATAATATTGGAATACATCTAAAATATAATGAAGTCTAGAAAATCTCTGATTCCCTCACTTCTCTTCTCATTGTAAGATCTCTTCCTGACTTTCTCTTGTTTTTTAGACCTTTTATTTTAACTCACATATTTTAAATTTTAATGTGTTGGTTTTTTAAAAAATGAAAATAATATGTTAATTAAATTTTCTTTTAGTATTAAAATGTTATTCAATTTTTATTATTATCAAGTTTAAATTTATATTCTCAAAATTATTTTATATATCAATTAAAGTTAATCACTAATTTTATGAAACACATCTATACAAATAACTAATGTTATCATCTTGTCAAATTAATAAACATAATTAGCTATTAACTAACCACTAATACAATTTACAACCCCTAACAATTACAGTAATTTTTAAATAACTCAAAATTTCTAAGATTTAGACCCAACAATCTACTCAGTGTATTGTCACATGTTATGTTTGATGTTGGTTCCCACAAATATAGTTTAATATTAAATTGACTTTAAATGAGAAGGAATCAAGTTCTGTACAGCAAAAGTGATTCGGAGTATCCCTAAAGCAATTGAGTAACTAATGACTTTTGTAGATCCAAAACATTGAATTAGTATATGAGAAATTTTATTTAAGATTTGATTTCTTGTAACAAATCAGAGATAAAATTTGATTTCTATCATGAATATTAACGGACCGTTTGATTGAGTGGAAGAAGAAGAAGACGATACGCTATAATGAAAAGAGAGAGCTCAATCATATTTTAGGTTAAAAAAGAGGGATACTTTTATCTCAAAGTTATTATTCATGAAATCGAAATACCAAGGGACATGTGATTCTAATTCCATGAAATGAGGAAATTTCTTCAATTTCACGGAATTACAATTTCATCCAACCAAATGAAAAAATTTGCTTGCCTTTGAAATTATGTGAGAATGGAATTGTAATTTCTTCTAACCAAACGTCTCATAAAAATATAAGATAATTTTTTTATACTAGAAATGTAGAATTTAGTATTCAATTTTGAACTTAGATTAGCTTAATTTACTTACTCAAGCACGAATTTTAGTTTTGTAAAACTGAGAAATTTGAATTTTAGAGTCTAGTTTATAGGATTCAAGATATAGTTATATGAAACAGAAAAATCTAAATTTTAGGAGCGAGTTAATGGGATTTAAGATATACAGAGTAGTTCAGTAAAATCGAAAAAGTTGAGTTATTAAAAAAATATTAAAATTAATGAATTTTGTAGGTATCGCCGAATGGACACGTTTGGGTTTATGCTAAGGCGGGCCCTCGCACGTGACACGCGAGTGATTATGGGCTGTAACTTGATTGCTTTTCTGTGTTAGCGGTCTCTTGGCTCATCCACCGGTGTTTTCCAGATCTAGAGCTTCTTCTTCTATCACTCTCCACTCGCCGCCATAGCTTGTATATACTACCTGCATATAGTTTCCTCAATTCAACTCCAGTTCATATATATTTGGCATTGAATGTGTATCGAGTTCTGAAGAATCATGTAAGGTCGGTTCAGTGAGGATGAAGTGAGGTTTCAAGATGGTTTCCGAGTGGTTCGAGCCGATGGCGGGGAGAAGGGTTCCGAAGAAGGTCTGGCTTGGGTCTCAAATGTCAATGGTATTACTCGTGGGTGGAAATCACACCTCCTCCAGGTTTTGTACTCGCTAAGTGTTTTGTTTCCGCTTCGTTTGGCTTAAATTTCCTTTGATTTTAATCAAATCCGAGTTTGAAACTCAAGAGTTTTTAGCTTTAGTTAGTGCGCTCGCTTGATAGATCTCGATCGTGTATTGAAAAAGATCCGAATTGAGGGATGGATTTGAAGGTGTTGAAATGGCAAATTCGTCGGGGGTCATTGATGAGGCGTTTGATCCTCAAAATGCTTATGTTTGGGGCTGGATTGATTGTCATTTCGTTTGTTCAAATGGGCCATGAGGTCCAATTTTCGGAGCCCTGGATGCTTAATGAGAGTGAATGCCCATTGAATTTTGGCCATCTCAGCTTTAATTTCACCCATCTGTTTGGGGTGTTGCCAGTGCCATGCAAGGAGAATGAGGTTTTGGCTAAGAATGTGTTCCAGGAACTAATGGTGAATAGTTTCTTGGATTCTGATGTGAAGGCACTGTGTGTGGGAGAGGGCTCAGATGCTGCTGTTTTGGCCTTGAGGGAGCTGGGATTCTCTGATGTTTCTGGTGTTAATAGGCACCCCTTTTTCTCCCTCTTGAAGAGGAGATTCGTGTACGAGCTCGACTTTGGGGATAGTTCTTTCGATTTCGTGTTCTCTAGAGCTCTCGATAGGGTCTCCGTGCCAGCTCTTCTCGTGCTCGAGATTGAGCGTGTTTTGCGTGCTGGTGGCACGGGCGCTATGCTTCTTGGTGCCAATGGTTTCACCTCGGGAAACTTGGTTAGGTCTGCAACTCCAGTTTCGTCGTTCTTGAAGAGCTCTGATGTTGTTCACGTTTGCCCTGTTGGGCCCTATGTCCTAGTTCTGTTCAAGAAAAGATTCCAAGCCGTGGCTCTCTTTGATCAGTTTAAACTACCTGATCATTGCCCCTCGGTTATGAACAACAATCCCTTCATGCCATACATTGAACCCATTGGCAACAAAAATCCAGCCAAGTTTGATTCAAAGATCTCGTATTTGCCCAACTTAATGAATATCTCATCGAGGAACAAGCTGGTATATATAAATGTCGGGGCAGGGGAGCTCGTTGATGCAGCCATTACCAAAATGTTCAGTGCTCATTACCCTATTCCCCAGCACGCTTTAGACGTTTATGTCATAGATCACAACACCACTGCCCTCTCTTTGTATGTGAAAACTCCTGGCATCACGTTCGTTTACGATCCAAAACTTGCAGGAGAGGAGACTGCATCATCGTCTGCTAACTACACTGATGATTATCTTGGCGACGACAAAGACTTTGACTTTGTGCACTGGTTCAATGAAACAGTAAACGATGGGGAGTTCGTGGTGCTTATGATGAATGCTCGGGCAGCAGAGTTGCAGATTCTCGACGACTTGTTCAGAACTGGATTGATATGCCGAGTTGATGAACTCTTCCTTCGCTGCTCGGATGCTGCGGTTTGGAAGCCCGCCAGGTGTGGCGACTGCACGAGCCTTTTCAAAGGTCTCAGAAACCGTGGCGTGTTTGCTCACTGGCTGGGAGAGTGACCTTGCCCGGCCTAGTCTCCTGGTTTGCTATGATCCTATGTTTATGTTGCTTCAGTTTCTGGTTGAGAATAAGTACGAGGATATATGTTGTAGATTCTGATGTAATCTACCATCCTTGTCCATTGTATTGTGTGTGAAAAGTGTGATACTGTCTTTGTTGTATGTTCCTCTTGTGTGTTGCATGGAGGAAACATTTGCTGTGGTTTAATGTTATGCGTTTGTGGGAAAATTGGTATTCTTTATCTTTATTCGAATCCATTTTATACCAAATAATTGGTGGCCTGCAATCAAAATAAGGTATTAAAATGACCATTAACGTACTAAATTCTCAACACACCAACCACTTCCATCATTATCAATTTTCTTACCTTGGGTGAACAAAATATGCAATTTTCTTGGAAGCATGAATCAAAACATTGCAAAGTCGATTGCCAAGGCCTTCCTCAATGGTTAAACTTGGGTGTAGTTTTTGAGAAGTTTTTGTAAATGTAATTGGGCAATAATTAAACTTGGGTGTGATTTTTGAGAACTTTTTATAAAGTGTAATTAGGAAAGAGAAAATAAGGTGGAGAAAAAAAAAACAAAAACAAAATAAAAAATAATACTTACGTGCCCAGGCCGGTGCCTGCACTTGCCGGCCTGGGCGCAAGAGTTGCGCCTCACTGCAACTCACTCGCAACTCGCCTCACTGCAACTCACTCGCAACTCGCACCTTAATTAATGGGCATGTGTGAGGCCAACTCTCAGCTTAATTAGTGGGCCTCATAATAACTGAAAAAACTCAAGATTTGCAGGAGATACCAACGTCTTCTCTTTCCTCACCCTCTCTCTTTCAAGTTGGTAATTTTTGCCTAAAATACAATGAAAAATCCATTAATGGGGATGGCCTAAGAGCAACTTTAACACTTGTACTTTTTTGTGAGCTTTAACATCTATCTCAACATTCATGTGGTGTTTGGTTGGGAAGAAAGAATTAAGAAGGAAAGGAATTGTAATTCTGTGAGAAAAGAAAAAGGTAGGGAGAAATAGAATTATTGAGAATGCGATGGAAAAAAGTGGTATAAAGATTAAAATGTCCTTATGTAATATTAAAAATAATAATCACTAAGGGTACTTTTGTCATTTCTTCTATTTTTTATCTTTCCCATAAGCATTGAATTGCAATTCATGGGTACCTCATAAATTGTAATTCAACAAAAAGAGGGAATTGCAATTTTACAATTCTCTCTAACCAAACAATGTAATTGAAGTTTTCATTGAATTAACAATTCAATTACATTCAACCAAACGCTTTGTATTATCTTACTCAATGTCAAAACATTTTTTCTCAATAATTTTGGGTAAAAACTAGCAAGTCTGGTAAAATGAGCCTGTTAAATTGAGCAACATAAGTACACTTTTAAAGTACAATTTTAGAAGTTTCAAAAAAAAAAAAAAGTACACTTTTAAATATTCATGCATGCGTACATTGATTTTTTAGTACTTTGACATTCGACAAAAAAAGTTTAATTGTTTTGTTTTGTTTTGTTCTGTTCTGTTCTGTTTTGTTTTATTTTTTGTTTTTTGTTTTTTGTTTTTTGTTTTTTTTTTTGTTTGTTTTGTTTTTGTTTTTGTTTTTGTTGACCATAGAAACCAAACTACGAGTATGGATTTGAAGGCAACAATGGATGTGATTTTGGACCTTAAATTACAATCGTGTATGCATACAAGAGAAGAATAATAAAAGTTAAATAGGTCATCGAATTGCACACAATAATGCAATTAGGCTATTGAATTTAAAAACTTACAATTGCTCCCTAAACTAACTCATTTCATGTAATTTGTTTGATTTGCAGGTTTCTTACAGGTCACCCGAAATTTAAATTATTTTAAAAAAAATATTCTTAAAAAATAATTATTTAAAAAAAAATCTAAATGTCTTCCCCGGAGACTAGGGGTGTAAATGAGCCGAGCGGCTCGCGAGCCGCTCGGTCAAAGCTCAGTTCGAGCTCGGTTCAAGCTCGGTCAAATTTGAGTTCGAGCCGAGCTCGAGCGGCTCGTTTAATAATCGAGCCGAGCTCGAGCTCTAATGTCTTAGGCTCGTGGCTCGACGAGCCGCTCGCGAGCGATATATATATATATATATACATATAATATTATAGTTTATTTTTAATTGAAACATGAATTTAAAATTAAACAGATTAAATTCAAGTTCAAAATCAGACTCGAACTTGAGTTCGAGCATGAATTCGAGCTCAAATTCAAGCTCGAACTCGAGCTCAAGATCGAGCTCGAGCTCGAGCTCAAACAATCGAGCTGCTCGAGCCGAACTCGAGCAGCTCAAAAATTGTCGAGCTTGAGCTCGAGCATCAATTTTCAAGCTCGATCGAGCTCGAGTTCATAATATTATAGTTTATTTTTAATTGAAACATGAATTTAAAATTAAACAGATTAAATTCAAGTTGAAAATCAGACTCGAACTTGAGTTCGAGCATGAATTCGAGCTCAAATTCAAGCTCGAACTCGAGCTCAAGATCGAGCTCGAACTCGAGCTCAAGATCGAGCTCGAGCTCGAGCTCAAACAATCGAGCTGCTCGAGCCGAACTCGAGCAGCTCAAAAATTGTCGAGCTTGAGCTCGAGCATCAATTTTCAAGCTCGATCGAGCTCGAGTTCATAATATTATAGTTTATTTTTAATTGAGTTCGAGCATGAATTCGAGCTCAAATTCAAGCTCGAACTCGAGCTCAAGATCGAGCTCGAGCTCGAGCTCAAACAATCGAGCTGCTCGAGCCGAACTCGAGCAGCTCAAAAATTGTCGAGCTCGAGTTCGAGCATCAATTTTCAAGCTCGATCGAGCTCGAGCTCGAACTCGAGCCGAGCCTTCCTTAACGAGCTCGAGCTCAGGCCACCCTAGGTTTGAGCTCGGCTCGGCTCGTTTACACCCCTACCGGAGACGAAGACGAAGACGAAGAAACCTTCTTCACCTCTAGTGGAAATGTTCTATTTTTTTTTTAATTTTAAATAATTTTTTAAAAATTATTTGTAAAAAAAATAATTTAAATTTGGGGTAACATGTTAGAAACCTGCAGATTAGACAAATTGCATTAAATGGGATAATTGCATTATCGTGTGCTGTTCAATGACCTATTTGACCCTTATTCCTAAGATAAGAGAAAATCATCTAGCAAATATATTTTACATTACACTTTTTCTAAATTTTTTTTTCTAACTTTATAACTACATTTTAATAATCGACTTTTCATTTTTACATTAAACATTTAGAAGAAATGAATGAATATACGAAATTGGTAAAGTGTAAAATTTCATCTTTGAATTATAGCAGTATAACACTTTTTGTCCATCAATGATTATTACTGTCACTATTCGTCTTTGAATTATCACCAAATTCACTATTTTAACCCAAAGCCTAAAGAAGTAAGTTGAAACCATGAGAAACCCTAATTAATTAGAAGTATTGGTATAACACTTTTTGTCCTTCAATAGTTCAATATTTATCATTGTCACTATTCGTCCTTGAGTTATTACCAAATTAGCTAATTTAACCCTAATCCTAAAAGAGTAAGCTGAAACCATGAGGAACTCTAATTAATTAGGAGTATTATTGGAAAGTTATAATTATTTTTCTGTTAGGCGCGAAATGTTATTATGAGAAGAGAACATAAAATTTGTTATGATTTTTTGGAGCATTTCAATCCTAGGTGTAGTAATTTTTAAAACAATTTATTTATTTTTTAAAATTCACATAGCTGCTGCTTTGCAATTCTGAGCGTGACAATGCAGAATTATAAAATTTGCAATTATGCTATCAGAATTGCAGCAGAATGGATGGCCATTTAATTTATATATTCTTTTTAATAATAATAATATTATTATTATAATATTAATAATATTATTATTTTCAAAAAAATATTATAATATTATTAATATTATTTTATTATTGATAAAAGATAAGGTGATGTGATAGTGGAAGAATTTTTAAAAGAGAGAAGAAAATTGCATAAATGGAGAGTGAATATCAAGATTGAAAAAATTGCTTGTCCTATTGTTATTTATTTATTTATTATTTATTTTAACTTTTTAAATTTAGTACCAAACGTAACACACCACCATTGCCAACTTCACAAAGTTCACAAATCAGCCAATCACTACAAAACTAGGGGTGTTAGCGAATAAAGCTTTTGACAAACTGCTCGTGTTCGAGCTCGGTAAGCGTTCGTTTATGTTCGTTTGTTAAGGTAAACGAACATTGACAAACAAAATTTAGAGCTCGGTTAATAAACGAACAGAGTCTGAACAGTGCTAAGCTCGTTTGCTAAGTGATTGCGAACAAGTTCGTTTGTGTTCGTTTAGTAATGTTCGCGAACAAGCTCGTTTAATGTCCGTTTAATAATGTTCGCAAACATGTTTACAAACATATAAATTGTTCATGAACGTAGATTATTTATTGTTCACGAACAAATTGTGTTCATGAACATGTGCATGTGTTTGTTTATTAAATGTTCACGAACGTGTTCGTGAACGTAAATGAACACGTTCGTGAAAATGTTTGTTAACGTTCGCGAACACGTTCGTGAACGTGTTCGTTAACGTTAACAAACATGTTCATGAACGTGTTCGCGAACGTTAACGAACACTAACGAATGCTTAACAAACGAACACGAACAGGATTTTCAAAAACCTTAACAAACGAACACGAACACGAACACCCCAAAATCCTTAACAAACGAACACGAACAACCTCCGTCCGTTTATGTTCGGTTCGTTAACAGCCCTATACAAAACACACTACACACCAACACTGATTCACCATTTCAGCAAGTAAAATATCAAAACAAAATCTGTTTTTTTGTTTTTTTTAATTACAGTTCACAGCCACCCCCCACCACACACCCATACTTCACAGTTCACACAACACCACCGCTAGCCACACAACCACAATTCAATAACCACTAGGCCAGCAGAGAAAAACGCAGAGAATGCAACCAATCGGGAGACATAACAATAATTGTGTGGATTTGACATCATTGGAACAAAAATGTGTAAAGTACCAATGTCATTACCTTCTTTTCAAAACCCTATTTGAAAAGAAGGTAATTGGACTACCTTCTTCTTAACTTAAAAAAAAAAAAAAGTAGTCCACCTTTTTGTTTCTATCCATTTTTGTCTCTTCCCTCTCTCTGTAGTCAACCACCCCAACAATTGGCGAGAACGAAAAGAAAAAAAAAAAAAAAAAAGAGGAAAACTTACGGTAGCACCGCAGTAGCAACGACAAGCAGGGAGGAGTAGGACGGCGACTAGCAACCGGAGGAGACACGGCGAGCAGGGAGGACCGTAGGAGCGACGGCGAGCAGGGAAGACCGTAGAAGCGACGGCGAGCAGCGATCTAGGCAGGGATAACCGATGGTGTCTGTGCCGTGTTATAATAACACTGCCCAGACTTTCTTAAGTTCTTCTTGTTTCCTGAAAGCTACTAGACTCCATTGACGTTGCGTTCAAATTCCCAACAGTAGTGAGCGGGTTGGGTCGCAAGGAGGAAGGTCGGAGAGAACAAACAACTATATATATATATATATATATATATATATATAAACTGTTGCGGCTGCGACGTGGTGTGTAATAATAATAATAATAATGGTAATAATAATAATAATAATAATAATAATAATAATAATTTTGTACAAGGACATTTATGTCTTTTAAATATATATTCCATTTCTATTCTTTTAACCAACCAAACGCTGGAATACAATTCCCAAGTCTATTCCTTCAGCGAATCAAACACTATAATACAATTTCTATTTTATTCTTTACCTATTCCATTACTCATATATGGAATAGTATTCCTATTCCCTCTAAATTTATTTCGTGAACCAAACGTGCTGTAAAAGTTATATGGACTAAATTTTATGATTTACATTTTAACTCTTTTAAATTTTTTATTTTTCAGCTCGTTATAGGGTCTTGATTAAGAGAATGTAAAAATCGGTTTAGGAGTATATGTATGTTAACATTATGCATTAACTTTTTTTTTTATTCAAAATATCATATATAATAAACTATTTATTTTACAATATTTAAATCTTAATTTTTATAAATAATAATCTAATTTTAATAGAAAATTATTTTTAATTTATATATAGTGAACCAAAATTCAAAAAGGATTAATTTGTTCAAATAACTCATATTGTGGTATATTGTTTTATCCACTAAAAAAATGAGCAAACTTCAAAGTTCCCATTTGGCACCTATAGCTTCCATGACCATTGACCACCAAGACATTATTTAATGAGATCACAAGTTAGATATGGAAGTATCATTCAATAAATATAGTAGATGTGATATAAATGTTTTTTTTTTTGTTTTTTTTTTTTGTGATATAAATGTTGATGTTATGTTATATTAGTATCTCATCACTTAACTCTCACATATCATGAAGTGTTGATTCGCTAGGTAAAATTATACGATCTCTTTGTAAATATTAATGTAAATGATAGTGCGTGCTTGACAATCTAGTATAGAAAATATTGAAAGAGTGGTACAAGATAGTTAAATGGCTTTTAGTTTGGGGCCAATGTTGTTGTAGGTTGTTGGCAAAAAATATTGGACTATTGTAGAGAGACTAACTTTACTGTAGATTGGATGACAACACATGTGAATAGAGAATATCTCCGTGTGAGAGTTTTGAACTGTCCTCCAAGTGAATATAATTAAGACATATTATTGCCACTAACAATTCTGGAGTAGCCTACTCACGGTTTTTTTTTTAATTATTCTTTTAGTTTGATTGATTACCTTCATTGTATGAAAAAAAAAACACATCAATGAAAAAAAAAAAACACATCTATAAAAAAATCAGAATTAAAATTTTAGAATCTTGGATGGAGTAATTTTATTTTATTAATTTAATCTCCAGATCTAAAACATCGAAAATATAGCATTAAACCATTAATGGAAGCCATTAAGTAGTACATTATACGGAGTATAATCCGGCCGACAGTACGTACTACATATACAATTAGTATAGTTTAAGGTATGGTCAGAGATCCAAAGCTATAGAAGAAATATATATATAGTACATAAATGATAAAAGTACGTGGTGAAAGCTCATGTCTCCATTCTCCAAAGCCCAAAGGGGCACGATAAGTTCGCATGATTTTTAGGAACTTCCATTTGTCCCACATGCTCTCCACATATATTCTAATTTTGTTACAATAACTTATGTGACATAACTCAATGAAGTAGCTCAAGTTACAAGTCAATTTTCTTTGTAAGAAAAATTTTGAAAAAACTCGGGTTTGATTCTCACAAGTATGAATTTAAAGGTGCCTCTTATATAAAATATATACTTTTATTTACATTTGCATTAAAAGATATAATGTACTTGAGATCCGTCTAAGGTTTCACACAATGCCAACCAATTTTAATTTTGTGTTTCAGTTTTTGTTCTAAATCAATTAGAGTATGTTATAAACTAAGGTTTTCTGTGTTCTTCTCTCCATACGGTTTTATTTGTCTGGTATATTTTGAGATTTGACTCAAATTATTTACAATTCAATTTTGAGTTTTATGTATATATATTGAAAATTTTGAGTTATATTTAATTTAAATTTATATATTTCAATAAGAATTACATTATAATGCAACTTTGATTTATGAGAAAACCAGCCGCCTCTATTCAAATGTGCGTTCTGGTTGAAGTCCGTCTAGTGACCTTACCCAACAATGGACTACAAAGATTTGACCTGTCTAGGTTGTTTATAGTTGACCGACTCAAACTGAAAAGACGAATAGGCATCTCCTACGGGGAGTTGAACGGTACCTTGAACATGTAACTTGTGTTGGAAATAAGAGGCCGACATCCATGAAAAGAAGACCATGTGCAACTGACTCGACCATGAAAGTGTTGGCAAGAATCAAACTTGTGACTTTATGATATGAGAATCATGTTCCACTCCCTTGTACATTTTTTTTAGCCTTATTGTTTGTTGGCTGTTAGCTCTAGCCTATTATTCAAGAGTTGTTACCATACCCAATGTATAGTCCTTCGACTATTGACTTTTGTCAATTTTTGTCCTTGACTTTTAATTTGACTAAAGTTGGTCCCTTAACTATTGATTTTGTACCAATTTTGGTCCTTCTGTTAAATGCATGTTAAATAGGTGTTAAAATTGATGGCAAAAATATAAAATCAAATATTTTAACCTTTCTTCTTCACTTTGTTTCCTCTCCCCCATCCAAAATAGTGAACGTTTTTGCCCTCAATTTTAACACCTATTTAACATAGATTTAACAAAAGGACCAAAATTGGTACAAAATCAATAATTAAGGGACCAACTTTGATCAAATTAAAAGTTGAGGACAAAAATTGGTAAAAGTCAATAGTTGATAGACTATTTATGGAATTAACTCTTAAAAATATTTCACCATCTGGTTATGTAATCGAGTGCATTATATTCATTATTTCATAATCATATTATAGGGATCGGAGTAATAATAATAATAACATTGTTATTATTATATTATTATGCAGTCAAAAGTCAGAGGCTAGGCCATGCATATGAGGCAGGGAAGAGGTTTCTCCAGCTGGTTTTTGCATTGAAACAAGAAGACTAACATGACTTAAGCCTGAATCCAAGGCCATGTCTCACTTATTTAACTCCCCTCATCTCGCATTCTCTCCATGCAGAAAACCCAAACAAACATTTTTTTCTTTTGCCACACACAAAAGCCTCTAAGAATATGGATAGTAGAATGCTGTGCCTTGCAGTGGTTTCCCTTCTTCTATCTGTGTTCTTGGATGCAGCCATGGCCCAAGCTCAGGGCAATGCCACTCGAAAGAAGTATCCGTACGATGCAGCTTCGACTCACTATAGCGTGCTCTCCCCGATGCCAGGGACCGGGCAGGAACGCGTCTTCTGTGAAGCCAGGGGGGCCTGCAACTACAAGACTCTCACCTGCCCAACTCAGTGCCCTCAGAGGAAACCTAAGAAGAACAAGAAACAGAGAGGCTGCTTTGTAGATTGCAGCAGTGTTTGTGAAGTTACCTGCAAATGTAAGCCTTCACTGCTTTATTTCATTGCTGTAAATAGAGATTTGACTCCTTGAGTGCTTTGTTTCAATGCTGTATAGAGATAACCTGCAGAGTTACATGTATATATATAGTTCAGCAGAGGCCTAAAGGGCCAAATCCAGCACCAGGGGGCAGGGATCGTTGGGCAGAGGCCTAAAAGGCCAAGTCTAACACCCTGCCTTTCGAAATGTGGTACTGGCTGCTATGCAGACATAAGGAAATAAAGTTCTGTTTTTGCTACTAGCTATAGCTTGCTTTTGGCGTAATGGTAAGCGCTTGATCCTAATGCACACAAATGATGTGTATTGTGACAGGGAGGAGGCCTAGGTGCACTGGCTACGGTGCATTGTGCTACGACCCCCGGTTTGTGGGTGGCGATGGGGTGATGTTCTACTTCCACGGGGCGAAAGGGGGGGACTTCGCGATAGTCTCAGACGACAACCTGCACATCAATGCACATTTCATAGGGACTAGGCCACGGGAGAGGACTCGCGACTTCACATGGGTTCAGGCTCTAGCAGTGATGTTCGACACCCACACTCTAGTCCTAGCAGCCAAGAGAGTCTCAAACTGGGATGACAATGTGGACTCCCTAACTGTGAAGTGGGATGGGGAGACTATAAATGTCCCCACAGAAGGAGAGGCAGAATGGAGAGTGAGCACAGGAGACAGAGAAGTGGTGATAGAGAGAACAGATGATGTGAACACAGTGAAAATGACAGTTTCTGGGCTGCTGGAATTGGCTGTCAAAGTTGTGCCTATAGGAGAAGAGGAGAACAGAGTTCACAACTACCAAATCCCTGCAGGGAACGCTTTCGCTCACCTGGAAACACAGTTCAAGTTCTTCGGTCTATCAGACCTCGTCGAGGGAGTTCTGGGGAAAACTTACCAGCCTGCATATGTTAGCCCTGTCAAGAGAGGTGTCCCTATGCCTATGATGGGTGGGGAAGACAAATACAGAACATCATCCCTCTACTCACCTCTCTGCAAATTTTGCAGGTTCCAGAGACCCTCTGGGAGGGCTGCCACAATGTAATCATCATAATAATGTCAATTAACCAATAAATGTAACAGGTTTCAAACACTTGTTTTAACCTTTTAAGTATATATATGTATGCATTTCTTGTCAATGGATTTAAATTATCTGTAATGTAATTTCAGCAGTGGTTCAGATTTCAAAGTTCTTCATTTCTACAACACAGTATCAAAAAATAGATAAAACGGTAGATCATCAGCACAAAGTATAATTGAAAGACTGCAACTTGATTCAAAGATAATTCATTTCTTTCAGATATGGTAACAGAGAGTACAAGTTTCTTCTTCTTCTATTTCTTTTTCATTTTTTTATTCGTTTTTTTTTTTTTTTTAATGTTGAAATTTTGGGTTTCACAAATAGAGCAAGTATATATTTTATTGAGTGGCAATGCTTTTGCACTATCTGAATACCTACACTAGGTGCCTTAGGCACAGGAAGCTTCTACAGCTAAACTCTTTGTAACTCCTGCACACGGGTTGCCAAACGTGGTGCTCGAGACTCCAAGAGAGCAGTTTCGCGATCCAATGCAAGCCTGTGAACGTTTCGTGTTAGAGTGGAAAACCAAGTGCTTCGGTTAGATAACACGAAGAAAAGGGAACTAACTAACCTTCTTTACAACAGAAAGAGCGTTGGTGTTCTTGCATTTACCATGGCTAAAACTTCCACAAGTCCCTTGAGGAGTACCAAAGCTTGCAAATTTTATGGTCGAAATCACTTGGTTAGGAAGAGGGCACTCGAGAGAGAGCGTTGCCCCCTCTCGTTTTTGCCCCGATACGTCTGAAGTCCACATGTCAATGGGCATTGGGTGAGACTCCGAAACTCTCGAGCATAGACTTCCTACCTCTCTAGTTGCAAATGATAGCTTGGTTGGATCTCCACCAACTTCCTCGAATACCACTAGCACATTTCCACTCGATTTTAGCCACGAACGAGGAACATGGTAGCTGCAGGGTTTATACAACTCCAGTTCACGACAAAGATTCCTTAAACAATGCTACGCTTTAACTTTAGCAGATAGAATATACTTACTAAGTCTGAGAAGGCTTTCCACAATTCTTTAGGCATTTGTTAGCATTATAGGATCCTCTGTAGTTACATGAATCAGTGCAACCACCACTTGGAGCAGTATACGTTGGCCAGTACCGCCCAATGCTTTGTCCATTTACCCATGCCTCCCCCTTTCCCATCCCGGTGAAATCTATAGCCAGCGGGCTATCACCGCCAGGGGCATCAAAATTGGCCTGAAAGAACAAGAAACGCAAATTTTGTAATTGTAAACACTAACTGTTTCAAAGAGAATGCAGCCCACAAGTATTACCTTGTACCATATTAATGGTTGGTTTGTAGGCAAAGCAGGCTGTGACGTCCAAAGCGAAGAATCTCCATTGAACAAGCTCAACTCTTCCCCTTTTAAACCAACCTAGGCAAGTTCAGAGTAAAAAACGATGAGTCCACATTTAACTTTCGAGAGGGTACGAGCTTAAAAAGATACTCCGTATTACAGACACATTAAAGAAATAAATTAATCTCGAAAGCTAGGAAAACATTTCAATGAAATGCATCTCTCAGAGCCAAAAGATCATATAGGCAAAGTGGCATAGACATAGTGCTATACTGCTATACATTCTGAAATTACGATTAACCTGATATGTCCACTTCTGCGAGGAAAGATCAATACTTGATCCACTTTTCGAATCTTTCAGCTGCACTGGACCAGTAATCCCTGCTCCCTTTAAATCGAAATGTCCTCCATAATTCTGGAGTCAATTGCAGGTGTCAACAGTTCATCTACTAATATTCTGGAGTCAATTGCAGGTGTCAACAGTTCATCTACTAATCATCTGGAGTCAATTGCAGGTGTCAACAGTTCATCTACTAATCATTCCATTTTGCTTAATAAATCGATGAAACCAATCGGTATAGAGCAAACATGCAAACTAATCATTCCATTCTGGAGTCAATTGCAGGTGTCAACAGTTCATCTACTAATATTCTGGAGTCAATTGCAGGTGTCAACAGTTCATCTACTAATCATCTGGAGTCAATTGCAGGTGTCAACAGTTCATCTACTAATCATTCCATTTTGCTTAATAAATCGATGAAACCAATCGGTATAGAGCAAACATGCAAATAACAGCTTCTTACAAATACTTAAACACATTAAAATCACAGATATCTAACCTGAAGTCCAACTGTCAAACTCAAGAGATCAATTTTATTTTTCCCCGGTACAAGGCTGACTGGAACGTTTATTGAAACTTTAGCATCGTTACTGCCTCCCTTGCCACTGCCTGGTAAACAACTAACTCGCTTTTGAATATATGGGCAATATTATATTGTTAAGCAAATACTTTTAACATCAATCGTCTTACATTTAGGGCCTATTTTGAACAAAATATTGAGATATTAAGATATATAGAGTGAGTAGCTTAGCATTGAATGTCAATTAGTGCACATTTGCAGATCAAAAGTATTGAGAATAGTCACCTAATATTCGCCTATACTTTTTGTTTTTATTGCTTTTGATATGCATAGGTGGTCAATAAGACGGTTAAAACCAAGGACCTAGTGCTAGAAAGATAATAATGAGAGAAAATACTCGTGTAACATAAGTTATATTGCATCACCTGCAAGCTTTCCGTTAATGAAAGCGTGAAGGGCGTGTCCGAGTGATTGCACATGGAGAACTGCTTGAGATCCATCTTGCAGGAAAGGCTCATCGCCTTTAATTTCAATACTGCAAACGCAAGAAGTGAAAGCTTCAAAATACTAAAACATCAAAAAGAGTTGGAGATAATGATGGAAACTGTGCATTTGCATAAACTTTGGTACCTTAAAGAATACCACAGATAGTCACTCATATCAGCTGTAGTATTTATTTGTTCCACTAAACCATCCTTTGTGAAGGCCTTATCGCTTGAAATACCCACAGGCTCGTTAACCCAACTCCAACCAGATAGTGATGCCCCAGAAGTATCAGCTTCAGAAGACTGAGTGACAAATCTCGGGATGGTTGCTACAGAGTTAATCTGTCGTCACAATTTGAAAGAATATAATTAGGTTGTGCTGCTGCAAAAGCTAGTTGGTGTTTGCATGTTATTATTCGAGGAGGAGACTGAAAACAAACCTTTGCAGTATTAAGTGCCACATTCTTGCAGTCTGGTAAGATGCTTACAGACCAAGCGGGCAAGTGATAAGAATTTCCATTAAAGGTCACTGTCGCATCAGATTGGGTACCGATATTAGCTAGAAAGGCTGAGCACAGCCCTGATCCAGTCTTATAAACGCTGGCCTGACAACGGAAATGACTTTTCATTAATGGGAAAACCATTAAGTTGTGTGTAAAACATAATGCCAGACTCTCCTCAGAATGTGTTCTGTGATTCTTTGGCCAACCATATGATATGGAAAATAATTTTAAAAAATCATGTAAATATACTTGTCAACAACACAATTTTCTCAAGAACTATGCCAAACTTTTTGAGTGGACAAAGAATGAGTACTTCTATTTGGTGTTAAAAGGAGATGGATGGAAACTAAGTACAACCATCTAGCACAAGAATTCATGGATACACAGAACACTAACACCTCTAAATATCAGGGAAAAGAACCCTATAATGCTCGTGAATAATTTTATCTTTACGAGATTTGTTATGGATGAAAGTCTTATTTTGAGACGGGAAATATCATGCATAAGCAGAAGTTCATTGGATTCAACAAGGGCAATCAATAGTAGATATCAAAATTTATAGGAACTTCAGCGATGCACATTGATAAATATCCGTAGAGAAAAACGAATGCCACTTGTTTACTCCTAATGTGCTAGAGCAAACAAGAAGGTATACTAAGAATCTCTTTTCATTAAAACTGTCAAGGTAATAGTACCTCCAAATTTGAGCCGAGAGAAGTGATGGTGGGATCAGTTGCGACCATAGCTGCTTCACAAAGCTTTATAGCCTTGTGTAGATCTTTTAAATGGCCCCATTTTGGTTGTCTTATTTGGCCTACACCACACATGGAGATTTTCAAAACCTTTTTAACAGAAGTCACAGAAAAGAAATTATTTGCACTAGAAAATATAATTGTAGATTGCTAATTGTAGACTATATGAACTATTCCTATCTATTACTCTTTAACTAAGACTGTATTACTTTGTCTTTTGCTTGGCTGCTTGTTTAAGATTACATAATAGTTAACCCTATAATTCCTACAAATTGACAAGAAAACACGAGTGGCCTTGGCTGATGCATTTGATCACAGGAAGCATGAATCAACAAGCAGAGAAAATTTTGGGTATCAAGATTCAAGAACTTTACCATACTCATCGAGTGGAGCATCATAATCATAGGTCGTTGTAATAAAGGGTCCACCAGAGGATCGACCAAAGTTAGTTCCTCCGTGATACTGTTTAAACAAAGCCAAAAACGAATTATACAAGTAATGTGTTGTTATTTTTGCAGAGGGGGAGAGAGAAAGCAAGTATGAATTGCATGTCAAGAGCATTCCAACAATACCATGTAATAGTTCTGGAAGGTTCCGCCCCGCTGGAAAAACCTAGCCACTGCAAAAGCAATGTCTTCTACAGGTCTATAAGGCACAGGGCCACCAAATGAAATAAACCTGAGATTCAAAAGAACCATATCATCTGAGTAGAAGAAGGATCTATCGACTATGGATTCTTAAATTGATATTTCACTGGATGAGATTGCTTGTCTACCTTAACCCAAGAAAATAAAAGCTTACCATCCAGTCCAATTCTCGGTCCACATTTTTGGCTTCTTATCAGAGTTGGGCGTAAACTGGTCACAATAGAACCCATTGCAAGTGTTTATCTGTCAATTCAGAATTTCAGATTATTCGCTAGTTCAGTAGATATTTTCAAACTACTACTAGATGGAATTAATACATAAGGTGGAAGAAAGCAACTCACAATAGGATCAGGAGCATCTGCTTGCTGGCACATAACCCATGGTACCCCGGTATCCAACGAGGTAGCCATTGCTGCTGCCCATTCCACATATGGCTTAGCACGAGGTCCATAGTCGGATTGAATATTACCATACTCATTTTCAATCTGCACGGTAATAAAAGCAATTAACTTGATTCAGTTTACTCATCACCCAGAGATTCAAATTCCAAATCGTTACACTTGGGCTTTAACACAAAGAAGCCAACCTAAGATAGTACCTGAGACAATATGATGGGGCCTCCTTGGGATGCATAGAGATTTTCTTGCTTCATCAAGTCAACAATCTTGGTCGTGAACCGCTGCATTTCAGCCTGGAATAGGACCACTTGCATTAACAGGTAATATGAAGACAGAAGCTATTGACAAAAACTGGAAATTAGTAACTAGTGTGACGTAGAAACCTTGAACGGCTCATTGTTAGATCGAAGTTCAATCCCGGGTATAAAATGCAACCAGAGAGGAAACCCACTGTTTCAAGAAAACACAACATGCCCACATTAGTTAACACCAACCTCAACATTTGCAAAATGAAAGACAAGTAAATTTCTAAATATATAGCCAGAAGAAGAACATTTACCCATAGTTCCACTCAGCACAGACATAAGGCCCAATACGTAGATGAACAAGTAAACCAGCTTCTCCAACCAGTTTCACAAATTTAACAACATCTTTCCTCCCCTCAAAATCAAACTGCAGAAATCCCTTATCAATCAGCACCCTTTACTTTTTTCAATATTTTGGTTAATAAATTAACAAAGGCAGACAAATTAATATTCAAAAAGTTTTTTTTTTTTTCCTTGGGCATTACCTAATCTGTATGCTAGACTTTGAAAAACAAAAGCAAAAAAGCAGAGAAGCTCAAGCCATCACTCCAAACTAAGACTCTTGAATCTTGATACATAAACCAATAAAAGGAAATTCTTTTTGTTTTCTTGTTTTGTAAAATTTCCTTAACAAGTATAATAAAAGGCAAAAATTAAAGAATAACTAAGAAAACGTGTGAATCTGGAAAAGAATAAAAATTTCAAGAATTTAAAAAGAAAAATCATAAACCTGGTTTCTAACTGGTTCGTGCAAGTCCCAGAAAATATAAGTCTCGATAACATCCAAACCTCCATCCTTGGATTTCTGAATCAAGTCCGGCCACATCTGCATTTTATGTTCACAGAAAAATTAAAAAAAAATAAATAAAACTTTACTGTACAGAAACATAAACAAATGCTGGTGTAGAGAGATAAAGATACAAGAGCTTAAGAGAGAGAAGATGAGGAGAGGAAGCTAAGGTCTCTCACATCAGGAGTGCTCCGAGGATAGTGGATGGAGCCGGAGATCAAGACCCTCCGTTTGCCGTCAATGACCAATGCACGGTGATCATACGTCACATTGGCGGCAAACGGCGCCAAGCACTGCAACAGAACCACCGCGAGCACCACCGCCACACCTCCCCTCATTTTCACCCTCATCATATCGCCACTCAACCGCTCATCAAAATCTTTATTCCTCCCAAAGAACAGATTTTGAAACTGTAATAAATATACAATACAATGAGACACTCGTTAGTCGTTACTGTTGTGTACAGAAATGGGATTTCTCAAAACTTCTTTCTAATTTCTGAGGTTTCTTTAAATTTTTCTACGAGTTTATCTTACAAGTTGCGTAACTTAAAGAGTTTATGAGAAAGGAGCGGTCGAGCTCTCTATCATGCGCCGCCGCCGGCGTGCCGCCGCTCTTATCCTGAGCCCACGTGACGACGTCGCTTCGTCGCCTTCTGCTTCGTTATTAGCTACTCACTCTGATCTTCTGCAACTAAGCTTTGCTTAATGCTTGTAGCTTAGCTTGCCACCATCTTTATATTAACGCGCTAAATCTCTTAATTAAAAAAACTACTATTTTTCTTAAATTTATTATTATTATTATTATTATTATTATTATTATTATTATTATTATATATGATTGTGATTATTACTAAAATAATAGCTGGCTCGAAACACATAGCTGTTACTCTGTATGTATTACCGACAAGTGTACGTTTATGTTTAGTGCTACATTGAAACCTGCACAATTAATGATAATTGCCAGAATCTACTGTGTGATTTGGACCATTTGGTAATCAACCTCACAAGGTGGATTACTCGCTATAACTCAGTTAGGCTTTTAAGGTATATGGACTAATTCCTAACAACATCCTCGTTACCTCGATATTTATAGTTTTTGAGAAATTTTTACAGATGTGAATAAAAAAGAGAAGATGGGAGGAGTGAGAAAAAGAAATTAAAATACAAAACAAAACAAAATCTTAAAAAAATAACTATCAAATTAACGATGGACATGTGGAGTGCACGTACAAGACTGGACGCTTGTTGTGACTTTCACGCGACCATTTTTTTTTTCTTGGTGGGTCTCACTATGGAGACAAAAACTAAGTTCTTGCAGTAAGACCTCTATCCTTCTCCCTTCTCACTCTCCATCTTCCACTTCGGTCATAAATTCCTCAAAACTGATCAAAAACCACTAATAGGGATGCCCTAATATCACAAATAGTCCATCATATTACGTGAACTTTTTATATTGCAACGGTCGAGTTCGATAATCTATCTTTACTACCTTAATCAATCTCCTAAGTACCAATTGAGCTATTAGTGTATGCATTTGATCTCATATGTGATTATGTACATTGCAATGATCTTACTATGGTAATAGTTCAAACTCTAAATATTTAAACTTAAAATAATTATAAAGAAAATTACTTTTCACACATATTAAATAAAAGTCAAATAAATCTTTAAACTATTACATCACGTTTGATTTATGAAATAGGTTGGAAATAGAAAAATACTCCTGATACTAAACTTATTTCATTGCAAGGGAATAACTATTTTAAAGCTAATGGACCTTCGCAATAGTATACACTGCTAAAAGAAAAATGTTTTTTTTTCTTTTTAAATTGATTTCTTAGTGTAAACTATCCCAAAAATAAGACATTAATACTTTTTATTTTTAACTTTTTATTACGATTTTTAACCGTTGTATATATTACTATATTATAATATATAGTAATAAAAAAAATTAAGCTACGTAAATTCTTTTAAAAAATCACCATTGTAGTAATAAAATTATTTATATTCATCGATTGTTTATAAATTAGCTAATCTTATTAAGTTATTATAATTTTAATAATAATATACCTAACTAATAATTAAGATAGATAGATGAGTAATGTCATGTCAAAGACAAATATTAGAAAAATTAGTTTAAAGGCCAAAAAAGTAAAGCGCCCTTTATATTTAGACCAATTTTGTCCTTCCAGGTGTATCAATTTTTGTAAACAAAATTTGTCTTGCTCAACATATGTCTCAATTAAGCATCACAATTATATTCTTTATATTAATGAACTTATTAATCAACTTTATCACAATTTAATCAAATCACATAAAACGATAAAAGACCCCAAAAAAAAATCCTTTTTACGGAGTAATTTGTAAATGCTTAGTACGATAATAAATGTGTTATTAACACTAAAAAAAATTAAAAATAGTTGTATAATATCATTTCTCATGTAAAACGTATTAAAAACCTACAAAAAAAAATAATATTCAAAAAAAAAAGGAAAAAGTGTCAAATAGACCACTGAACTTATCACTTTTGTGCAATTGGGTCATTGAACTTAAAAAGTGTGCAATTCAACCATCAAACAAGTAAAATATGTGCAATTAGGACATTTTTCTAAAATTTTTTAATTCAATTTGAGTTTAAAACATTTCAATATTGACTCCTAACTAGTATGATAGAAGAAAATGCCACTTTTAATACATATATGTTAGTAATATAATTGGATTTTACCAGAAAATTTTTGTAAAAATGGTCCGATTGCACAAATTTTGCTTGTTTGATGGTTGAATTGCACACTTTTTAAGTTCAATGGCCCAATTGCACAAAAGCGATAAGTTCAGTGGCCTATTTGACACTTTTTCCAAAAAAAAAACCTACAATTAATTAGACAAGCTGTGGGAGGTGAGAAATCTAGTGGAGGAATGTCACCTAAGGTTAGATAAGCAGTAGCCCTGCGTTTGGAAACTAGGAAAATAGTCATTTTTAAAAAAAATAGTTTTATTTTCAGTGTTTGGTTGCATTTTAGAAAATTGTCTTTGTCTATTCGGTTCATTTCCTGGAAAATGTGTAGAATTGTATAATTAAACATTTTAATTATTTTATTTAGAATTTAAAAATATTTATAATAATATTAAAATAATATTATTTATTAAAAATAAAAATACAAAAAAAAAACCCTTGGTTTCCCGCGGAAACCAATAATTACTAGTTTCTGACTGGTTTAAGCTGGAAACCAAATATGTGACTTTTTTGCAGTGGCTGCAAAAAATGACTTCCGCCAAATTTTGGTGGAAGTCATTTTCCGCCAAAACACCCATATTTTTCCAGGTCAATGAAATTTAATTTCCGTTAACTGAATTTTCTAGTCATATCCGAACACTGAAAACTCAAAAAATGATTTCCAAATATCATTTTCCGAATTTTCAAACAATGTCTTAATTCAAAATTTCCCCTCATTCTCATTCCCTCCCACCAAAAGAAAAAAAAAAAAAGATTATGACTCATATGCTAGCTTGCAAGTAACTAGAAAAGGAAGTCATTACTCATAATATATATAAGCAAGCAAAGCTTACATACTTCACGTCATTAGTGGTCCAAAGGTTATCCATATGCATGATCAGTTGAGATCTCTAAAACTAATTAAGGTTTACTTACGATCACAAGCATTCAATATGATGAGAGATTGAGCTAAATCAATCCATATCAGTGTCCAAAACGAAAAGGAACTGCACGTAATAAATTATTGCTTAGAAGTAATATAAAGTAACGTGCTTTCAAGTCAAAACTTTTTAGTTATGAGTTCGAATTTTACTAAAAAATTATGTTTAATAGCATTAATGTTAGAAAATTTAAATTTCAAATCATTGGATTACTGTCTACCTAAAAAGTGATAAGAAATTTAGACCATATTTAATGCATGGTGTGAAATATAACTTCACGTGGTTGGAAGTTTTTCTATAATCAATGCAAAATTGAAGAAGAAGAGGATGAAGAATAAAATCAATTTAAAAATAATAATTTGTTTCGAGTTTTGACTCAGTAGAATACAATCTCTAAATTAAACTTCTTTTTGGGTGTTCGTAAGACTCATATTAGATTTTTATTGGGTATTTGTAAGACTCATATTAGATTTTTATTAGCAATAATGACTATAGTTGCTGCAAAAGCTTTATGGAAACCATAATTATTTTTTAATTAGTGATTGGAAACTTTAATATACGGCTGGTATTTTTTAATTAGTGATTTGATAACCTTTCTAAATTCTCGGTATTATCAACAATTTATATATGTGTTCGAGTATTATTGACATGTGTTTTCTCTAGACTTCGAAATTGGTTAGAGAACTTATTTTTGTTAAAAATGATCATTTACTGATTTATTTTTAAAATAAAAAAACGTATATTTTTCACATGTGTTCAATATAATCTTTATTTGTAAGATTGGTATATTTCTTTGTATGATGGCTAGTTTCCGTTTATTTAAAGGTATTATATTTGATTCTCACTGATTCTTATCATTTATTATATTGGCTTACTTATTGATTATAATAGAGATTCATTAATTATTTAATTAATTGTGTAATATAATACATGTATGATATACTTAAAGTAAAGTGATATGGCAGAATATTTAATCCTTTCTCATTTACAGAATTTTATTTTTATATTTGAAAAGCAAACGCACAAAACAAATAAGAATAAACTCAAAATCCCTGAAAGGGTAGTTTAGTGGCTTGAGCACAAATTTAATTTTCATTAATATCATTTCGATCGAATACGTCGCATAGACTCTTTTTAATGCGGTTTATTTTTTCTATATAATTTATGTAATTTATTAACTATTATACAAGAGTGAAATTTATAAATTATAACTCTTAAGTTGTGGTCACGAATTTTTACAAATCAAAATAAATAATAAAAGCCTGAAACATAGGCAATTATTCACGATAATCACGGTTTGTATTTGTCTGAACTTAAGCATTGTTATATTTAGCAAAGTTTAATAATTAGTTTGCGTGTAAAATGATGTGTTAATCTTTAATTATTGTCACAGCCTGACAGCCTACAAAGTGATACGTACCATTAATTTTAAAATCACAACACGAAACTTGGACCATTCACGTCATATATATATTCCTCCACCAATTATTCTTTATTTCTTTTCCAGTCAAAGTTATACATAATTAAGAAAAATATTATTTAGACTCTCAAAATCGACTCTCACCTTTTATTTTTTTCACACAAAATTTTAATGTAGACATTTTTATTAGGGTCGTAGATAAAAATAATCTATTATTATTTGTTACAAAGTAAAAATGAGAGAATATAATTTGGGAGTAAATATACTACTACAACTAACTCTATACATAACTAGCGGTGTTCTAATTGAGTTTTGATTCCATTTCGACCTATCTGATTATGATTCTTCTTCCTTATCTCTGAAAAAGAAAGAAAAAATCCTACAAAGAGCAAACCTACCATCCGGACTTGAGTAGGGGCACCAAAAACATCTAAACCAAAATGATTATCTTGTTATTCATATGACGATCAAGTATAACATATTTAGGATATTTCTAATGTCTTCGAAATATGAATTACGATATTAAAACACAGTAATATTTTTAAACTGACAAATAACAGAGGAAAAAAATTCTTACACATATCGTAACTTATATTTCTATGAGTTACAATATTACATTTTTTTATATTTACGATATTTCTAATGTGTTCAAAATATGAGTTACGTTATGCGTAATGAGTGTTCCTTTGTTATTTGTTAATTCTAATGATAAATTAACAGAATTTTTAACGGAAGACTAATCAAATGAAAGTCATGAATGAAATATGACAAAATTAAATGAATAGGACTAAATGTGCCAATGGCACAATAGTCAAGAACTAATAATGGAATTTTCTCATATAGTTCCTAATCATATACATATTTAGATAATTTTATAGAGAAAATTTACATAATTAAATTGATTTATTCTTAATTGTATTTCATATATATATATATATATATATATATATATATATATATATATATATATATAT
>NC_044929.1:19331703-19352659 GCF_003576645.1 Ipomoea triloba
TTTGGTTACTATAATCTCTAATCATATACATATTTAGATAAATTTATAAAATAAATTTACATAATTAAATTGATTTATTCTTAATTGTATTATATATATATATATATATATATATATATATATATATATATATATATATATATATTGAATACTATTGACTCTGTTACAATGTAGTATCTGTTCATGCATTTCCTTATACGATTGTACAATCTACATCTATCTATCTAACATCTTAATAAGAGCCAATAAAGTTAGGGCTCTAACGGGAAGAAAAAAAATGTTGGTAGTAATTTTTACTTAAACGAATGGTTCATATTATTTTGATTTTAGAAATTTTTAACTTTTAACTTACTCATTAATTTCTATAAGAAAGGTCTTAGGTTCGAACCTCATTCTAATAAGTAAAAAATGTTGGTAGTAATTTTTACTTAAACGAATGGTTCATATTATTTTGATTTTAGAAATTTTTAACTTTTAATTTACCCATTAATTTCTGTAAGAAAGGTCTTAGGTTCGAACCTCATCCTAATCAGAGTTGACATAATTGTTAAATATATACTACAAATATGTTAGAGTATATTATTGAAAAGTAAGTACCTCACTCTATTATTCATTATCAAAAGATTAAAAATTATATATAATTTCATCAGTTATATTGCCTTTATTAAAAAAAAAATTATCAAAAAATTTTAAAAAGAGATATAATTGCATTAGTTATATTGTCTTTATTTTCTACAATAAAAATTATTCATTATCAAAAATTAAAAAAAAAAAGAGATATAACTTCATTAGTTATGTTATCTTTATTCTCTACAATGCAAAAATTGTTTACCTTCAAATTTGTTAATTAATTATATTTACTACATTATTCATTGTCTTCTTTTTATATTATGTTGTAATTAAATACTCCGTATCAAAGCTATAATACAAAATAATATTATATATATTTTCCAAGTATTCTATCAATAACATACAAAAAAATATTTTAAAAATAATTTGAAGTCAATCATATTAACTACTTGGGAGAATTTGTTTGCAAACAAGAAATTTAAATAACTCAATAAATTGAAGCAGAAAATTACTCCATAATATTTTTTTGGACTACATCACAGTTGTTCACTTTAAAGGTAAATTGTATTTCTTTATTAATATGATTTAAAATGTATAAATTTTTATTACCAAAAGTAGTATTGATTTATACTATCATTTTTAGACTAAGTATTTAGATTAATGTTTTTACAAAATTGAAAATATTTATTTTAGTGACAATTATAATCAACCTCTCATATATTATCTTGCATTCATATAATTTGGATTACCGATTTAAATAAACAAATTCAACATTCAATTACATATTCATGAACATCACTTATATAATTAACTTGAAGTACTTATTTAAAAAATAAATATTGGGCATATATTATCCTATTCGCGCAACGCGCGTGAAAAGCTAGTACGTTACATTGTATATGCACATAAAATTTATTAATATGTATTTAGGCTAATTTTATAATATAATTTTTCTAATTATTATTTATATTACTAGATTTATAAATAAGATAATTACATTTAGAAATTAACCAAAATTATTATTTTAATTTTGTATGATTAATATAGTGCATAAGTATATGTATGTATTTAAGCAAATTTAATTTCTAAATATTATGAATACACATTTAGGGTCCGTTTGAAAATCTGAAAAATGTTTTTCAAAAAATAATTTCCAGAAAATGACTCATTTTCTAGAAAAGATTTTAATTTCATGTTATTTGGTTGAATATCATAAAAATATCTTTTCTATATGGCTGAAACTTAAAAAGTTACATTTTTTATGTTTGGTTTTTCCTGAAAATGAACCATGAGTCAACAACAACAACAACAACAATAATATTTGGTGATAGTGGTGTGGTAGTGGTGGTGGTGGTGGTAGAAATGGCCAGGTTGTGATAGTGTTGGTGTTTGTGGTAGTGGTTTTGGTGATGATATATGGTGCTGGTGTCGGTGGTGGTATGATAGTGGTAGTGATGGTGGTGATGACAGCGGTGGTGGTGGTGATGATAATCTAATAATAATAATCTAGAAACTAATTTTAAAAAGAAGAGAGGGAAGAGGGATAAAAAAAAAAAAGAATCCAAAAAATGTTTTCCGATTAAAAAACTACGATGATATTTTCTGCCAAATTGAGTCATTTTTTTCGTTGACCAAAATGAATATTTTCTTTTGACTTCATTTTTCTTGAGTACTCAAACAATGGAAAATCCAAAAATGGACTTCCGGAAATCATTTTATGGGTTTCTAAACGGACCCTTAGTTAAATTTATAATTTCATTTCCTTAATTATATTTCTTATTTTATTAATTATAATTAAGTGAATTGCATTTACAAATTAAAAGAATTTAATTTTTGAATTTGTATGCATTAATGTAGTCCTAACTATATTATTATGAATTTAGAAATTTCTTTGAATATTTATGAATTTTTTTTTATTAAAAGTTTGTGTTTAGACATATTTAAAAATAAATTTTCTTAATAAGTAACCGTTGTAGCAATTAATATGTATAATTATAACATTAATCACAATTCTAATAAAAAAGTGTATATATTTTCATATTGTACAAAATACTATAAATATAATGTATGTCTACATAAATGAATAGAAAGAGATATTGATAATACTTTTGTTATTATATATACTAGTGTTTTACCCGTGCAATGCACGGAAAAAATTATGTTATTATGAATTTAAATAAAAAAAATTAGAAAAATGAAATGATGTTAAAATGTACAATCTACTAATATAGTAAGACCCAATAAAGTTAGGTCTATAACGAAAACTAAAAAATATTGGTCTAATTATTTTTTGAAATGAATGGTTATTATTTTGACTAGTATTACACGCGCATTGCGTGAATGGACTAATGCCCAATGTTTATATTTAATTAAATAAGTACTTCAAAGTATGATTTATTAGAATGATTTAGGTCATTAAGATATTACTCCGTAATAACTTTTTGTCTGTATTTCTATAATGGTACAATTGTACATTACTTTACAAATATTGTAATATTATTTTATTATTTTATAATTTCATTTTCTTAATTATATTTCATATTATAATACTTTTGTTATAATATAGATATAAATAAATATCATCATTTTTTTCTTATATTAAAATCACTTTTTTTTTTAAATTTTGCATTTGATATTTGAATTTTGTTTTAGAATCTACTTTGGTTATTTTAAACTTTTACTCGTTATAATTCACTACAAATTGATTCTTTTGGTTGATATTAGTTTTACACGCGCATTACACGAATGGGTTAATGCCCAATGTTTACATTTAAATAAATATTTAAAAGTATATCAATGTAAGATTATATAGGAGAAGTTCGTACATAGGTAATCGAATCTTGAATTTGTTTCTTTAAATATGTAACTCAAAGCATATGAATGCAAGATAATATAGGAAATTTATTATAATTGTCACTAAAATAAATATTTGTAACTTTTTTTTTTGAGTACAAATATTTGTAACTTTGTAAAATCAATAGTCAAAATACTTGGTCTAAAAATGATAGTCTAAATAAATACTACTTTTGGTATGAATTTTTTCTAAGTATTCTTAATTCTCTTTTGAGTAACATTGTCATTGTTTTCATCTTCACTTTTTATCCTCTTTCTTTTTGTTGGTAGTATGTTATTTGCAATTGAGTTACTACTGGTAGTATAGATGACAATGTAATGCAATGAAATTATGGCGTAGGAAGCTGTGGATTTTCCTTGTTGTGTATATGACTGAAATCTTAGTTGTACTATAAACTCTTGATCTTGCAAGCGCCTGTTGATATTTTGCAGGGGTAGTTAGTTTGTTCCCCTACATGTTTCATGTGGACATTAAATAAAATATTAATATTTATTATATCTGTATAAGGTTCATGAGCAGTACCTCTTGTTCTATTTTCATAACTTGTTTACTTGATAGTAACAACAATAACTCTACAGGTAGTCCGAATACTTATGCTGCAACGTGTTCAATTTCATTAATAATTTTCACATCCATTTTGCATATGTTCATTTTCAAGTTCATATTTTTAGAATTAGTATGAATGAGTATAGTACTTGATTGTGTGTGTGTGTGTGTTTGTTTTTAATTTTTAATATTGAATTGATATTAGCCTTCGAGTTAAATTATTTTTCACTTTGTACATAAACTTTTTTAAATAGTGACTACATCCTATATACCAAGTATTTTTTGTGTGAAGGTTGATGTTGATTTTGCATGTAATGTAAGCAAGTTGAGTCTAGAAGATGAAATGAATTGTAAATTTATATTAGTTCTAATATATTTAACATGGTTGAAAAATCGCTAGGCGCTTCTCGTGCGCTCAGGGGCGCCTAGTGCCTAGACGCCCGTGTATTTTTTAATTTATTTTTTATTTTTAAAAAATTATTTAAATTTTTTTAATTTTTAAGAATTGATAATTATAAGCTATTTAATACTTTAATAGTTAATACTAAAATATTATATATTAACATAAAAAATATCTAGAGTTTGAATAATTTAGAGTTATTTCTCTCAAAACGATGCCATTTTGAGTGAAATAACACATTTAAAAAAGAAGGAAACAATAGTTAATAGGCCGATTGGGCGCCTAGTTGGTGCCTAGGCGGCCTAGTCGGTTGTTAGGAAGCCTAGGCATTCAACACCTAAACAGCCTAGGCAACACTTAGGCGGCCTACTCGGCCGCCTAGCCGGTCAGCCGCCTAGACCGCCGATTATGGTGATACGCTAGGCGGCCAGCTAGCGCCTAGCGCCTAGGCGCCGATTAATTGGTGCTTATGCGAGATTTTTGCAACACTAAATGAATGCAAGTATTTTACATATAGGATAAGTGAATGAATCAACGATGATTATTTTGATATTTCTTCATTTTCTAGGTTTTCTAAATTGATTGAAGCATTGCTGTAGTCTTGGCATCTTTTCAACTCATCAAGTGTGTTACGATGTTTTATTGCCCTACATTGATAGTTTTAATAATGAGTTTTAAATGTAGCTATGGAAAATAATGATATAATTAATATTTACGTATTATTATCAATATCAAAGCATACCAGTCCTTTAGGTGTTCTGCTCGGGGTTCATTTGGTTCAATTATTATTGTAGAATGAGTTATTGTGGATAAAGAAATCTCTATCTTAAGGAATACGATTAGATAAAGTAGCAAAATTTAACATTTTAAATATGATATAGTCCAAAGATATTACGAGGTAGTTTCCCGATTCAATTTGTTGTTTTATTTGAATACTATCTTTGTCAACAAATCCCACAAATAGTTACTATGATTGGTTTCAAACTATTTTTTTTTAAATTTTTTCATGGGAGTTAATTCTATTTTTGGTCATAGATTTATAGGTGACAGTCCACTTTTAGTCTTTTTTTATCAGAACATCTTGATTTGGTCCTAGGATTATTGTGACATGACCATTTTTCGTCCTTCGTCAATAAAATCATTGAAATTCAGTTAAATACAATGGCATTTCGATCTTTATTATACAGAGTAGGTTGACTTGCTAGGTTTATTTTTTGAAAAAATCCATTATTGAAGACCAGCCTTGGATTTTACAAAATTTAAATTGTTTTATTGATAGAGGACTAAAAATGGTCATGCCACAATAAGTCAATAATACTATGACTAAAGGTGGATGTTTTGAAAAAAAATGACTAAAAGTGGACTACCACATATACATCTAGGACCAAAAATGAAATTAACTCTTTTCATGGTATTAATAAAATACTTGGTAAATAAATATATAACATTATTTTGTATTATAACTTTGATATTTAATTACAAGAGAGTATAAAAAGAAGATAATGGACAATGTAATGAATATCAATTGATGAATTTGGATGTAAAAAATTTTTGCATTGGAAAAAATAAAGACAATATAACTAATAAAATTATTTTTCTTATTTAATTTATTGATAATTATTTTTTAAGATAAAGGCATTGTAGACAAATAATTCTAAATTAAAGAAATGTATATGTATCACTTTTGTAGCTACTAATTTATTTAATTTAATTAGAGTGAGGTACTTAATTATGTCAACTTTAATTGGGATGAGATTCGAACCTAAGACCTTTTTTATTTAAACCAATGAGTATGTTAACAATTAAGGATAAATTTGAAAATCTCAAGAAAAAATATAAATCTAAACAATCTGAACCATCCATTTGATTTAATAATTTGACCGTCATTTTTTCTACCAATTATAGGCCTAACTTTTTTTTTTTTTGGCTCTTATNGTTAACAATTAAGGATAAATTTGAAAATCTCAAGAAAAAATATAAATCTAAACAATCTGAACCATCCATTTGATTTAATAATTTGACCGTCATTTTTTCTACCAATTATAGGCCTAACTTTTTTTTTTTTTGGCTCTTATTAGTATTATATATAGTAGATAACCTTTTTTTTTTTTTTTGCTCTTATTAGTATAGTATTTATATTATTAGTATAGTAGATAATATAGAACTTTTTTCGCTATTTTCACTTAATTTATTTCTTATATATGCTAAATATATATGAATCTATTACACACACATATATGGAATATAATTTTCTCTTAAGCGTAATTGTAATTAAAAATTATCTGGAAACAATGAGCATTGGTTTAGTGGATGAGAAGTCTACTAAGACTTGCTTCCAACGGTTAGATAGAGTTTGATCTCTGCCACGGATATGGAATTTGAGTTTATGTTGGGCTCCTTATACGTAGAATTGAAGTGTATAGTTTAGTGTTAAATCTTAAGGCTAGATTGGTTTCATAGGCTTGGACCGCAAATTATATCGTGGACCGCGCATCAAAATGACGTTGTTTTGATTAATGAAAACAGATGGATGAAATGGCCTCTGTTCCGCGCCATTCACTTTCAGTTCATATACACTGCAGTTACATTTCAACACAACTTCAGTATCAGTTTATATACACTGCAGTTACAGTTCAACACAACTACAGTTACATTTCGATATAACTACATGCAGTTTCATTCGATAATATAAAAACACAAATGTGAAACTGTTATTCAGTATCAGTTCATATACACTGCAGTTACATTTCAACACAACTACAGTTACATTTCGATATAACTACAGCTTTATTCGATAATATAAAAACACAAATGTGAAACTGTTATTCAGTATCAGTTCATATACACTGCAGTTACATTTCAACACAACTACAGTTACATTTCGATATAACTACAGCTTTATTCGATAATATAAAAACACAAATGTGAAACTGTTATTCAGTTTCAGTTCATATACACTGCAGTTACATTTCAACAGAACTACAGTTACATTTCGATATAACTACAGCTTTATTCGATAATATAAAAACACAAATGTGAAACTGTTATTCAGTATCAGTTCATATACACTGCAGTTACATTTCAACACAACTACAGTTACATTTCGATATAACTACAGTTTCATTCGATAATATAAAAACAAATGTAAGACAGTATATTTTGAGATGAACTGTAGTATCAGTTATGGAGCCCCGTCTCCCACTTACCGAAATGATGTCGTTTTGTCACCATGGTCTACGGTATAACGACTGAGCCTGGACCTATGATGTTTCTATAAAAATTATAACGTTTAAGATATAGTCTGGTGAAGTTGAGAAACCTGAGTTATAAAAGAAAATTAAAGCATTTACAAACTCAATCATCCAACCTACGCAATCATATTCCTCCTTACAATAATTAACAAAAGGATGATCTTCATTATCTAACATTAATCAAGTTTTATGTGGTCTAAGGATTTGACCTATGACATCATATCGTGTTCCAAGAACAGAAGAGGTTACGTTCAACGTGTCGTGCTAAAATATATTATTAGGGCCTTGTAGATTAATATGATTAGTGTAACCTCCCTATCATTTTCCAATATTGATATGATAAATTAATAATTGAATATATTTTGTCTTTTTATTGGCAGTTTTGGGTTGGTGTGCAATAGGATTTGCATGGTGTTAAAGAATAGTGACAAAAAATCAATCGGCAGAGGAAAAAACAATCTTTAATTTGTTGGGAGGACAATTTCTTCATTCAATTTGACAAGCACCCTTGTGAAAACAATTTGCGACAAATTCCTTTTAAAAATGAATATATCATAATTATTTATTTTTTAATACTATTGACTATATTACAATATAGTACGTGTTCTATACATTCTTTATCTGTTGTATTCTAACAAGTTAATACCCCAGCATTGGGATCTGATTCTGATCCGGTGACATTCCCTCAAATAGTGCCACAGATGTGTCATCTGAGCACAAAGGCTTGAATTGGCTCATAATTATTTATTTAATCGCGTTTCATTTTTATGAGATAATTAGAACAAACGATTAAAAAATTTGGTAGATTTTCATTTGGAATTTCTCTCTATCATTTAGAAGAGATTAAAGCATTCATACAATGACAACGGTCTTGTTCAATCAGACATATTCGTAGAGAGGTATTTTACTGATCATGATTTCTCTATTTTTTGTTTGTGAAACATTTCATGTTCATATATATATATATTTTATATTACCGATTTGATCCAAATTTATTTAGAATGGTAGATTTTTAATTTGTAATTTCTCTCTTAATAATATTAAATAAATAAAGTGGATAAATGAATTGGGTTCTCTTCCACCTATCTCTTTCATCATCACTTGTCATTGCTTTATGAGTTGGGAGGCAAATCTAGATTCTACATTAGACTTTTTTGTCACAAAAGATAAGTATTTTTGAAAGTTTTCACATAGGCATTTTCCAACATCATGTGAATATAACAACTCTTTCTTGACTTATTTTGCCTAAATCCTAATATACAACGATGACTCTTAAATAAATCATATAGTTTTTTGGATGACATATAAGGTGAAATGGACATGCATATTGTATTTTTATTTGGAAATTAAGTGCATGGTACACCTACACTATAGCAAACTAAGCCAGGCCACCATCAAGTGATCTTTTACTTTTTATTTTTATGTTTTACGATTAATAACGTGACATGCATCAATTGGTCATGATGAAATTAAGTTTTCTGACTTATAAATCAAATTGTAATAGAGTCAGTAGTACTCAAAAAAAAAAATCAAATTGATAATTAGCTCAAAGAAAGGAAATATCAGAGAAGATGATGATATGCATAATTCTATTACAATGCAGTATCTGTTCTTAATCTATTGAAGCACAAGAGTCAGTATTGCCTCCACTGAGGCTCGAACCCACCACCACCTGTATAAAAGGGTATAAAAGGAAAAGTTTGATGCCACTGAACTACAAGATCCTTAGCAGGAGAATGTCCTTATTTATACAAGAAATATACACATATATTACTTCTATCTTCACAAGGTCTTTTAAGTTTTAACACTTGTGTAGATAAGGATTAGGACATCTATAATAAGTAGTCTACCAACTCTCTCGACACACTCCATGCAAATCAAGACATTCTTTACTAGCCTTCACATACCAATCATTATTGATTCACAATTTCACATAGCTATGTGGACTATACTATCAAATAATATACATTCAATACATAATAATATACTTTTAATATATTAAGATGTACATTATATTCAGGAAAAGTACATTATTTGAATACTGAAAGTACATTATTTTGCATAATGTACATTCAATACACAAATACTGTACTTTTAATATATTTAAAATGTATTTTTTGATATGGTCCATACAGTCATCACATCACTGTGTAGATCATGGTACACACAATAATTTCCCTTCACATACTCACCCAACCTACTTCATGCAATGCCTGGCCAAACTTTATAGTCTTGGTCCAGTGAATATTTTTTTTTAAATACAACTGACTCTATTATATTGTAGTATATGTTCATCTATACTTTCTTAACTTGTTGAAATACAAATGACCATATTACATTGTAGTGATATGATGTTCTAGTTAACAATATTCTTGATTTAAGTATAGAAAATTCTAAACTCATCAAGTTCAAAAAATAAGAGTCATAAATTTATTTTTTTTCCTTTCTCTAACTAACTAATAAGATCAGTCAATCAAAATATTTAATTAACAAGACTAATACTTTTTACGAATATATTTTAACATTTTTCATAACCTCATTTATACCGTGTGATGATCCACTTTGATAGTAGCTTAGTAGGGAGTGGTGGGTGTGTGACAAAAGGTGGTGGGGAGATAATGGTCCCTATTGGGGATATATAGATGTCCAACTTGCTCACCACTTTTATATATATATATATATATATATATCATCAATCAAACCTCAATCCATGTACACACTTCAAACCCAAGCAAACAACATTAATTAGATTGATGAAGATCACGTTGCCTGTCCATTATAAGGCCTAGCAATAATGTTGCTTCAACCACTTCAAGTCCCCATATGTATTAATTGCTCCTTTTTATTTTTATTTTTCTCTTTCTTTTTTTATGACTAATTCCAATCGTGTGTGCATGCTTAAGTGGATAGATAGATCATCTGTAACTCGATCTAGCGAGTAAAATACCATAAGAAGATAAACTATCTAGCCTAAGTTGTCAGGCTCAAACTGAGAATACTAATAGATAGTTCTCATAGGGAGTCAAATACGAAATATTGTATAGATAGCTCTCATAGGAAGTCAAACACGAAATATTGTTAGATAACTCTCATAGGGAGTCAATTACAGAATATTGTGGTTACCAAGCCAATTACTTAACGAACTCAATTGTACATTGATGATTAGAAACCTATATTAACGCATATAATTAATATTAATTGCATTTGTTTTTAAAAATAAGGAATAACCATTAATAATAAGAAAGACCATAATACAAAACATTAAAAATAAAATTTAGTAAAGTTACAAGTTACTCGGTATGATTTGACAAAGAAACAATTTCCCTAACAATCAAGCTAAGAGGGGGACAGAGTTCACATACTACTTAACAAAAGAGAATCTAATAATATCAGAAAAATTCCTTAATGTCATTAATAATTAATAAATTAAACAAACATTGAGAACCCAACTTTCCCTCACAAATACCATTTTCAACTTGCAAAGAATTTATCTCCACATAAACAAAATCAATCCCCTGCCCCTTAAGCCCACTTAAAATTTTCCTCACCGCCATGGCTTTAGCTGCATTTTTGGATTTGTAAAACAAGAATAATTGATCAAATTAGAATTAATAAAATGTCACACATAAGTATGTGTTAAGATGGTCATTTAATTTCTCTTTTAATTTGTGACATTATTTGTTAATTAATTTTGTCTTGAAATCTGCATCTATATTATTTTCTCCCAAAAGGTTGAATCCCCAACTCTAAGGACACAAGGAACCCCCTCACTTTGAGAGGTTGCTCCCACACTACCCACTGGTGAGATTCGATCCCTAGTCTCTTCTCCCCATCTTCACCCCTATGACCAGTTGAGCTGCCCATGCAAGCTGCATCTATATATATTCTTGTCCACGGATGTTTAGAACAAAAGTTGGGTTGGCATATAAAAATTTATAACATGTTAATTACAGATGTAATCATTTAACAAAATGTGTTACTATAATACGTTCTCAACTCACTACTTTAATGTATAATTAAAAATGACATTGAGTCACCCATGTGAATGGAGCAAATCATTTGGCCAGTCCCCTACCACTTAGTGTGCTGATGTTCTTGATAATTAGGACAAAGGATTAGTATTCTGGCTATCGGCTGGAGGGATATCTTTGAGCAACCAAAAGAAATGACATTGAGTTCACTGTTATTAAAAAATTGACCATTATATTCTCAAATATTTTAAGGACTAAAACTGCAATAATCCCACAATTTTAATTTGCAAGAGAATGCAGGCATATTCACAGAGTGAAATGTGGATATGTTTGCAAAAATATTTGCTGGAACTTGGAAGAGATAGAAAAAAAATTATTAAGACATAAAATATTGTTCTAACAAATGCAAAAATATAATGTCTATATATAAAGTGGCATCATATAACAAGACAACACAAATGTGCACGAAAATCCATGGTCCAAACTCCAAACTACGCTTTTGTATGTAATGGGCTATTGATTTGGAAAAGTAGTAAAAAATAAAAGGCCGCTCCAATTGGGCCTTACCTAACTAATTGTAGCCCAAACAGATTCACGCTAGCCCACTTAACTATATTGGGCTTTGTTATTTTATACGTACTATTATATATAGGGAAAATTGCACTTTTGGTCATTCAGTTATACTCGTAGTGTAAATTTAGCCCTCGAATAATTGAATTATATGTATGACCATCTTTAACCCTTAAGTTATGCACAAACTAGCGATTTTAGTCCATCGGATACTATTTCTACCGCCAATTTGTTACTTAATAAAGTAGTTGATTTGGTTCTTCAAGAGTTAAAATCACTACTCCATTCACAACTTAGGGGTTAAGATGGTCACAAATATAACTCATTGACTAAGTTTGTACCACAGGTACAACTGGAGGACAAAAAATGCAATTTTCCCATGTATGTGTGTGTGCATGGGCACACTCAGGTGATAACGGGAACCCAGGAGAGAACTAAGAAGTACTCACAGTCGACTATGTGTCCAGATTCAACGAATTAGATGTAATTTTAAAAATAACGCGGTGGCATTTTTGTAAATAACTCGAACTTTGGTGCAAGTAAAATGTGTTAAAAGTGCAAGTAACTAGTGCAAGTAAAATCACTTACAACTGCAACTAGGTTCACTATATAGTGCAAGTAATTTACCTATTAACATTCGTGCACCTAATGATAACGTCTTTCACATAGGTGCACTTAATGATAACGTTTGGTGCAACTAATGATAACGTTAGATGCACTTAATATTGATGTTCAATGTTCATTTTACTTGCACTTAGGTGCACTATATGAAACTATTACTTGCAATTTTAGCACAATTTACTTGCACTTCGACGTTCAATTATTTATGGAAATGTCACCGCATTCAAAAAAATTGTGTTTCTGATCCATTAAATCTGAACACGTGAACGACTACGAGTGGTTCTCAATTATCTCCTAGACATGTGGTTCTCACTTGATATGTCTCCTATATATACCCTTATTTAATTTAGGCACTACAAAAACATAATATTGATTAAATTAAATGACAATGACTCACGTTTGGATGACACATAGAGGACATTGCAAGATGAATTATTGATGATAAATGTTCATTTTATTGTATTATAGGTTCATTTTTAAATAATATATTAAAAACTATCTTGTAATACACTGAAAATGAACATTCAATATATTAACCAAGTCAGACAACTAATAGTGGTCAAATAAGCTAAAATTGGGTGATAGGCTAATTATTTACCAAACAATGCCAATATATTTTTCCTTATAAGTAATAAATAATTTTATTCCTAATTTAGTATTACATGCATTTGCTAGTATAAGTGTTACAGTTACATACTGATCCGACTCGATCCATGTCATGAATAAAGATCGTGAGAGCCCATAAGGGTAGCTCAAGTGGTAAGAGAGTTACACCTGTAGCCGAGAGGTCGTGGGTTCGAACCTCAAGCCTTGGGTTTGAGCCGGTTAGCTATGGATAACTTAGGCTGGTTTACCTCTTTGTGGTCCTTTGCCGGCTAGGGTCACAATGCGAGGGCTTTACTCACATACTCACACAATGAGGAGTGAGGTTTACCTCGTTAATCCAAAAAAAAAATAAAGATCGTGAGACGGTCTCTCACAAGTGTGACCCAAAATTTTTTATCATGACATTAGATGTAAACATTAAAAAAATTAATTTATGAGATCCAAAAGAATAGTATTTTCCTACAAATTTAATATGCATTTATTAATTAAAAAAATTCTCAATGGTTACTTGTATATTTGTCTAATGGCAAAAATTTGTGTGAGACGGGTCAGGTCAATGTGAAAGTGTGCTACTTATACGCACAAATGTCATACTTATATGCTCAAATGTAATACTAATCAAGAATAAAATTTTTGTTCCTTATAATGGTAAATATAATACTTTTACATTTCGATTTAAAAGTATTACATTTTTCCTCAAAAATATTATATTTTTCCTTATAAGTAAGGGGAACATCACTTATTATGGAAAATGTAATACTTTTGATGGAAAATATAATACTTTTGCATCAAAATGCAAAATTATTACTATACATTTTTATTCAAAAGTATTACATTTTTCCTTATAAGAACAAAAATTTTATTCCTAATTAGTATTACATCTGAGCATATAAGTATGACATTTGCATGTTGATTCAACCTGACCCGATCTATCTCATGAATAAGGATCCGTGAGACAGTCTTACACAAGTGTGATATTTTTCTAATTTAATCGAAAATAAAGAATGGAGAATGAAAAAAAAATATTAAAAATTGAAATAAATGCAGCCTTAAACTTAATTGACTAAATTGTTAGTCAAATGTTGGAGGGCTAAGTCTAACTCCTCAACTCACAAAGTGCATATATAGTAGGAATCCTACAAAAGACCAAGGCCAAAAAAATAGAGATTAGATTTTATTAATTAGGGTTCTATCTGCTAATTACACTATAATTTTTTTCTTTGTATATTCATTGTATTATTCCTCACTCTAAGTTTTTATATCTGTATAAATTGTCCCTTCATATATATATATTGTATCATCCAAGTATTCAATAACAATTCATTCTTCTAGAATTATTATTCTTCTCAAATCTATTGTTGGAATTGGTATCAACAGATCTAAAAGGTTCATGGCTGCCAACCCAACCACCACTGTAGGTGACACTGTGTCGCCACCAACCACTGGTGACTCAGTGCCCTCTTCTCAAACCCTCTCCGATATATCATCCACCCCTCACCACCCATAAATACCTTATGGAGAGCTCATCACTTTGTATCCATACAACTTACATCCTCTAATTATTTATTTTGGAAAACCAGCTCGTTCCGTTTCTTCGCAGGCAAGGTAGATGGAACATTTCCGTGTCCAGCTTCTTTTATTAATAAGGCTTCGAATGGATCTTCCATAGTAGCCAATCTTGTGGCTCAAAATTGAGTATGTCAGGATGCATTTATTTTGTCCATGCTCATCTTGTCTCTATTCAATGAGGTTATATACGTACGTTCCGCGCCTTGTGGTTAGCTATTGAAGCTGCCTTTGGGCCATCCTATCGATGCACATTCTTTGAGTCTCCTTAGGCAGTTACAGTGTTTGCGCTAGAGAGACTCTCCAGAGCATCTTGGCAAAGGTTTTAATTAGACTACTTGCTGAAGCTGGCCAACCAATTAGATTAATTGAACAAAATCTCTATATGTTCAAGGGCTTCCGACCTGAGTATCGCGCGATGGTTTCATCGTTGACTATCAAGGTACCTGTCTTCATTGATCAACTCAATGATTACTTCAATGCACATCAATTTATCTATGTCGATGATTTATTGTTCTCATCGATTTAACTTTGTTGTATAACTAATGTACAAGTATTTAAGACATGTATGCCAATTGTTACGCATCTCATGATTTTCTTTTACTACCCGTTTCAATGTTAAAAGCGGTGAATCAAGCTTACGAAACGGAAAAAAACAAAACCAGCAAATAAATAAAGAATTGTTTACCTAACAGTCCTACGTTCGATCTAACAGGGGGACAGTGACCACCGACGTCCAATTGCAAAAGAAGAGAAAACAAATTAAGGGCAGGAGTCAGCTACCTAATCCAACTACACTCAACCATTGACCGATCGACCACCTCTGCATGTAAATACTTCATTTCTTCTTGACCTTAAAACCTCAACAAATGGTCGTGGGATGCAATGATATGTCATTGGAAACCTTTGCAAAAGCATATATATATGGAACTGACAATCTTCGTTTCAATTTTTATCCTTCCATTTCCACGCACTGCACACACAAATCCCAAAAACTACCCTACCTTCATTACCTATATATAATAATGCATTAACTATGGTATGAGTGTCAACTTTTATTGATATAGTTAATTCCATTTTTGGTCCTAGATTTATAGATGTCAATTCACTTTTATTCATTTTTTATTAAAACATTCACTTTTGCTCCTAGTATTATTGTAACAGGATCATTTTTGGTCCTTTATAAACAAATCAGTTTAAATATTGTTAAATACAAGGACATTTCGGTCTTCAATTATGAATGTTTTCAAAAAAAAATAAACATAAAAAATATAGTGGTTTAACATACTTTGTATAGAAAAGATTGAAATGATATTTCAACAATTTTGTTGATGGAGGACCCAAATTGGTCATGCTACAATAATACTAGGACCAAATGAGGATGTTTTCATAAAAAGGGACTAAAATAGATTATCAACTATAAATCTAGGACCAAAAATGAAATTAAGTCTTTATTGATATGTATGTGGACCTTGTCACAATTAATTAAATTTTAATGTAACTCCAATATAATGAAGTTACATATATATATATATATATATATATATATATATATATATAAAATATTTTACTTTTTTTAGCTATTAAATTACACTCACAAGTTGTTTTGAATAGTGATGATTGATGAAGGCGCATTGGGACCGTAACTCTTGGCCTCGACTTTTTAATAATTGTTAGCTCTTCATTATTTGAAGACATTCATATAGTTGTTAAAGTGGTATATTTGTAAAGTATATTAAAGATATATATCCATTGATAATTGCTTTTTCAATTGGATATTCATTATTCGTAATACTTCGTTGAAAGAGTAAAGGCATAGAACTGATAGAAGGTGGGCTAAGTCTAGCATCTTGTCACTTAGTTTCATGTGAATTTTAAAATGTCACATTAATTGTTACACAAGTATAAAGTTGTGCATTCGCTAATAATTATAACCTTTATTTGACGTAGTATAAATGTTTAATCTTAATAATAGGTATGAGGTATCAAAATAAGTTAGGTGTTTGAAGTTTGAAGATATACTGTATAGCCGAGGCTGGTAAATAATAAAAATTTTAGTTGTACCGTCGAAGTGAAAATTATATCCGAAATATTGAAACAAGCTTTCTTGATATTAAAGTAGAGTCAGTCGGCTGTACAATAATGCCAACCATATGATCTTATCCATTTCAGCCACTTTTGATTTTAGGCTAACCAATCTTCAAAGCCTTTGCCCTTGGCTCTATATGGCTTATACGTCTAAATTCTGGACCACTTATATACTTATATATGGAAAGATTGACACCATCAAACACTTATTAATTGCATTTTTTGGTGAGAAAATCTTTATACTATATAATTCAAACTTGCTTTCTTAAAAAGGGATATATACTAGTGTAAATTGACATTCTTTTCCAATATGGATCGGACAAATGTTATTTCCAAGCCTTTCTAACTCAAATGGGTCTATTTTAAAAATCACTTTCGCATGACTTATTACCCGTTTTAAGCATACAGTATAACGATTTCTTCGTTTACTACGAATAACCCAAATCTACTTTGACCTAACCTAATCAAAAGTGAACTTTAGATATATCTGTAACACAAATTTAATCACATAAAATTATCATTTTAGCTAAAAAATTTTACATTTAATGCCAAAGCGGCGGAGCTCTTAAAAATTACTAATTACTTAGGCCCTGTTTGGTAAATGGCTGTTAGCTGATTATGTTGGCTGTTTGGATTAGAAGGTATGATCTGTTGATAACATTGACTGATTGTATAAAGTTGTTTGATAAATTAGTTGTTAGCTGATAGCTGTTTAGTATAATTTCTTTTCTCAAAAAGCTAATTGAAAAGGCTACTTTGAGTAGCATTTTGAATTTTAGCATTTTGGAGTTACACAAAGCTTATTATTTACCAACTAATAATGATCAAATAAGTTAAAATTGACTAATAAACTGATTATTTACCAAACAGGGCCTTAGCCTGCAAAGGCTTGGCTACGTACATCTGAACTTTGGCAACCACCATTCCACATCATCATGCACTCAATTTTATTTCGATCTTTATTGATGACCTCGATCTTAGCATAGTAACAAAATGGAAATCCTTGCCCACGGGGCATATTGTGTAGTGGCAAAGGTCAAATTTGGTGATTGCAGTGCCTTCAAAGTATATGGCAGAGTGGTAAAGAGCATAATTATATTGTAAATCGCGGTGTCCCTGTGAGGCCAGGTCACGAGTTAGATGTGCAATTTCCATTTTTTAGTGAACAATACAGGTTAAAATTAAATCATCTTAACAACCAGCAATCCAATTAACATCGAAGCCGGCATGAATTTGATTGCTGAAATGGTAGAGAGAGAGAGAGGGGAAAATATCTAATAATAATGATAATAAAAGAAGACTGATCAGAATAGTTTACCTAATGGTGCTAACCTTAACAAAACAAAAACAAGTACAAATTGGAAGCTAGCTATATGTTGGAAACCCTAGTTAAGTAATTAATTGACTTTTAAGGTGTCTCACTTTGAAACTTAATAAGGTGTATTAGTTCAGTATTTAAGGTGCATAATTTTGACACTTAAGAGACTTAAAGGTGCATAAGTTCGAAGACTTAAGGTGCATAAGTTTGAGACTTAAGATGCAACAGTCTAACGTTTAAGGTGCACCAGTTTGAGACACTTAAGATCATTCGCATCCATGTTGCCACGAAGTGCGTTTTTTTAATAAATATTCCTACATTTTGAGCCGTTGATATAATTTAGATCAACGGCTCATATTTCACCACATTTTTCACCTAGGAGACCCTTCGCATGTGAACCATATCACTTTTAACACAATTTACTTGCAATTCACAGTTCAAATATTTACAAAAATACTACAGCATTTTTTTAAAAAATTGTTTTATGATCCGTTAGATTTTTCCAGATGGACAGCTATGATTGATTCCTAGTCATCTCCTATGTGTCCGTTCTCATTGGTTTATAGCTGTTGATATGGGCTCATCCAACAGTCCAGATGTGTTGGCACCACCGCACGAGAGGAGATTGTTGCGTTTTATCTAGTTTATATATGTGTGTGTATATATATATGTGTGTGTATATATATATGTGTGTGTGTGTGTGTATATATGGGTCAAGTGAAAAAGAAGTCGCATGTGAAACGTGCGATTGCATCTCAGCTATTCATCAATTCATCTTTAAAAAAAAATTCGCCACATGCGATCAATAACAATGTGCACTGGAAGGCACAACAATGTGCTCTGGAAGGCATAACAATGTGCACTGGAAGGTAAAAAATGCGCACTGGAGGCATAAAGACGTGAAACAATTATTGAAAAAATTAAATTTAATATAAGATCTTCAATACAAATCATAAACGACCATAAATAATAAACAAGCAAATAATATTCAACTCAAATTAGTAATTAGTGCTCAAGATTAATTGATCTTCAAAAAAAAGTTCGTCATCTACAATTTAAAAATAAAATGCTCTGAAAGGCACAACAATGTGCACTGTAACGCACAACAATGTACTTTGGAAGAAAGAACAATGTGCACTGAAAGAAGGAATAATGTGTACTGTATGTCATAACAATGCGTACTGGAAGAAGGAACAATGTGCATTGTATGGCATAACAATGTACACTGAAAGAAGGAACAATGTGCATTGTATGGCATAACAATGTGCATGGAAAAAAGGAACAATGTGCAGTGTATGACATAATAATGTGCACTGAAAGGCAAAAAAAATTAACTTACACAAAATTACAATAATGCCACTGCATTTTTTTTTTTATTTTTTTAAATTGCAATTTGTACCCTTGATCTGGACTCAATTTACGGATATATAATTTCATTCTATTTCTCACCTATGTCAATTATTTCACATAATATATATACACACATACACTGAGGCGGAGGGGTGGGTGTGTGTGTGGGGGGGAGGGGGGAGGTGTTGAGAATCTCTTAATATATATGGCCAAAGCAAAAGACAAGGTGATACATGCACATGTGGCCAAGGAGGGGATTGAAAGAGCTGAACTACCTCAGCTCCCTCTCCGTAAATATTTCCTTCCTGCACGAAAAGTTTACCCTTCGCTTTATCCCACAATTTTAACTGTCTGCAATTGTCCATTTCAGCAGCATTCAGAATATTCAAATTCAAAACATCACAAAAAGATAAAGTAAATATACTAAGGCTGAAGCCCGCTTTCATTATTCCTTTCTCAATAAAACCACCTCATCAGCTCAGCCCCATTCCTTCTTTTCATTAAGCTAAGAGAGTAACCTCAAATTAAAAAAGAGTAAAACTTATAATTTTATAATTATTAAATTAATAATTTAACTAATTTAATTGGCTGGAGTTATTCCTTATAGTCTTATTATAATTTTTGATATAATTGTAAATGTTCGATTCTAACACTCTGATGGGTTCGTGATATATGCATAAATACTTTTATTTAGATACGAATATCATTTGCATTATCTTATCATGTTACAGTATATATCACTATTCACTAGCTAGGCTACGTCACTTGAAAATTACTACACAGTATATATGCATGTGTAGAAAAGTTAAAAATAATCACATCCCACGTATAGGAGCAACCTAGTTAATGGTGCAGTCAGGAATTTGTCTTTTGCATTAGCATTATATACCCTCCATAGCATCCGTGACAACAACACCTTTGTCACGAATTGAAAATGATGATAGATAAAATATTATTTGCATATCAAAAGATTCGATCACGAATTTGATACGTACACAGGGTCTTTCTAGTTTAGTTTATTTATTTGGTGTAGTTTTTCGGTTATTACATAAAAGTGCGTCATCTTAACTGAGACCGTGCACAAGGATATATATTTTTAGTGCGATTTATCTTTAATTTCTTGTATATAACATAGTGTGCAAGTTATGCGAGATTTACCCAATATGTATACACCATTATTGAATAGAGATAGCGAATTTCTCTCCAAACCCATAAAAAAAAAAAAAAAAAAAAAAAAAAAAAAAA
>NC_044929.1:19353182-19368740 GCF_003576645.1 Ipomoea triloba
AAAAAAAAAAAAAAAAAAAAAAAAAAAAAAAAGCCACACACTGTATACATGTGTAATTTTATGCTTCAACAAATAAATTCAAATTAATCTCCCAAACAGCATACTATCATTTCAAGCTACAACCTATATATTCATCCCTCTCAAAAAAAAAAGTCAGTTTTCTTTATCAGCCAATTAGTAATATATATATATATATATATATATATATATATATATATATATATAGAGGGTGATAATAAGGTGTGACCGCTCTTTTAACGTGTGAACAGTGTGGCCTCACCACTATATATACAGATATACACCACTCAGTGTTAGAAAATGCACCACACAAATATGCATCATTTGGTATGCATCACCCAAAAACACACCACTAGGTATACAAATATACACCACACAGTGTTAGCAAATGCACCATTAGGGCATGGGAGTTATGGTGCATTATTTTGGGTGTGTGGTGTGTTTTATGGTATTTTTGTGTATTTTCATGTGGTGCGTTTTCTANAGATATACACCACTCAGTGTTAGAAAATGCACCACACAAATATGCATCATTTGGTATGCATCACCCAAAAACACACCACTAGGTATACAAATATACACCACACAGTGTTAGCAAATGCACCATTAGGGCATGGGAGTTATGGTGCATTATTTTGGGTGTGTGGTGTGTTTTATGGTATTTTTGTGTATTTTCATGTGGTGCGTTTTCTAACATTGAGTGATGCATTTTCTGACATTGAGTGGTGTGAACCGCACGGGAAGGCGCGATCACCTGAACATGACCCTATATATNGTTTTATGGTATTTTTGTGTATTTTCATGTGGTGCGTTTTCTAACATTGAGTGATGCATTTTCTGACATTGAGTGGTGTGAACCGCACGGGAAGGCGCTGTCACATTTGAACAGAAATGTGGCCGCACCTTCCTGTGTGGCCGTGCAGTTTACACCACTGAATGTTAAGAAATGCACCACAATGAAAATGCATTTCTTAATATGAAATGTACCCCTCAATGTTATTTGTGTGGTGCATTTCTTAATATTGAGTGGTGCATTTCTTAACATTAAGTGGTGTAAACCGCACGGCCGCACGGGAAGGCGCGATCACCTGAACATGACCCTATATATNGTGCATTTCTTAATATTGAGTGGTGCATTTCTTAACATTAAGTGGTGTAAACCGCACGGCCGCACGGGAAGGCGCGATCACCTGAACATGACCCTATATATATGTATATAACTAAAACCAAGGACATCAGATTAAGAGAGAATGAATATGTTGTCCCAAAATTTTAATGGCAAGAATTGATACCAAATCAATAGAAGTAAAGAATATCAAGTATCTCAAGATATTGCATTTGCTTGTTAAGGTTTAGGGTGTAATACAGATCTATCAAGAGTGATAAACTACCTATTCTTCCAAGTAGTAAACTTGGGTTGTATTCCATTATCTCCCTACCCATGAAATATACTAAAATAAAACACTGAATCTAACTATATACTACATTCAATTCCATTCATTCATCAACCATATATATGCATGTGAATTACTCATTTCACCACGTACTACTTATCACATTTCATTCTCTTTATCCGGTCAAATATCAAATGATATATAAAAGAATATGAATAAATTACTTCATATCTTAGTTCATTTCTCCAACTTTTCATTTTAGTTTTTTCGAGATTGAAATTTGGATATATTGTTCATGTCTTTCTCCATTTTTCCACATTTGGAGAATTAGTTAAATGGGACATTCTCCAAATTCTATAAAAATGAAAGAACAATTTTAATTAAGGGTGTGTTTGGAAAAGAGTGAAAATGTGAGTCAATGGAAAATAACCTCATTTTCTTAGAAAATGACTTTCAATCTTTTTTGAGGAAGTTATTTCCAATTCTCACACCAACACTACACCACCACCACCACCACCACCACGACGTACCCCACTGCCACCACAACTGTTGCCACCGCCACCACCACCACCACGACGACACCACTACCATACTACCACTACTTATTATTATTATTATTATTATTATTATACAAATAACACCACCACCACCATACTACCACCACTACCAACACCTAACACTTTGATTAGTAATCTTTATTCGTAATTGTGGATTGTAAAACTTTGGTTATTTTGAATAGCAAGACTTTGGTTAGTTATTTTGATATCTTATTAGTTAATTTTTTTATTATATTTAAAATTATTATTATTATTATTATTATTATTATTATTAATGTTATATTCTGAACCAAAAAAAAAAAGTTAAAATGTTTAACTATACAATTGGACTCTTTTCCGAAAAATGAACCAAACCCATCAAGACGATTTTCTGGAATCCATCCGAACACTAGAAATGAAAATATTTTCTGAAAAATGACTTATTTTCTAAAAAACATTTTGTAGAAGTCATTTTCCTGGTTTCTAAACACAACCTAAAAAAATAATTTTAGTAAAGTTTTCTATTTCTCTAATTTTTTTTTAAAATGATTATTTCTCCTGTCACTAATGGCACTCTAAATTTTTTTCCCTTGGGAAACTTGGGAGAGTGCAAGATAGCTGGCAGTGACACATGCACAGAATGTATGTACTCTTTGAGCAATAATGTAATAAAAGCTTAATTCTAGCTTAGCTTCTTCATATCTTACATTTCAGTAAATTCAAGAATGAAGCTTAATGAGAATCAAGCATTTAGTTGTCCATAATAGCTTCAAGAAAGAAAAAAACTAAAATTTTGGCACTATAGGAGTGAGCCTATTTGGCTGCTGGCTAGTCACAGACTCACAGTAGTGGTCCATTAATTTTTTTTTTTTAACTATAGAGAAAAAAAAAGTAGAAATGATGTTTTTCTACATGCAGTAAGAAACATAATAGAGGAAAGGCTGCTTGCCTTGTGATATTGCCATGTAGCTTTTTGTCATCATGCATGTCTCTGATCTGGCCCCAGGCCAATTCTCCCCTCTTAATTTCCTCTGACAATTCACAAGTTCTTCAAACTTCAATCCCAGCTTCAAATCGTCAGAAAATTAATTGCAATTCTACCATGCAACATCAGATGAGATAATTAGATGAGATGAGAATTGAAGAACGTAACAATCTTATCTGATCATCATCATCTATCTATCTATCAAAACTACATCTATCGATCCACTTTTTTGCTTTAAAGCTTTCTTTATTAGTGGTTGCCGTACTGGTTCAAACCCACGGTTGAAGCAGAAGCGAAATTGGCTAACTCGTTCTGCTGCAAAAAGGGTCTGTTCTGATCATGGCTCCCACCCACGCCCAGGAAATCTCTGGTCAAACTCCCGTCAACTCCTTCGTTTCCTCCAAGGCTCACTTGTTTTCCCTTGTTTTGCATCATTAACAATAACCCATTGTTGTTGTTGTTGTTGTTCATTTGATCGTTAACGGACATTAATCCTGTCGAGTTTCCGTTTCCGTTTCCGAGGATGTTTTGGTGATGATGGTGGACTTTATTCCTCGCGTTATTATTGTAACTGTCTAGCGTGGAAAGGGTCGAGCCCGTTAGCCCGAACCCGTTCCCGAAAATCCCCGAATTCCCGCTCCTCGTCGACCCCATTTGCGCCGCCTTCTGCAGCAGCGCCGTCGCCGACATGTGCGCCGCCGGAGGCGGCGCCGCCGCCTCCGGCGAGTTGTAGTACAACGAATTCATGGCTTCGGATATAATATTCCCTTTGTGCTCCTCCTCCTTCAGCACGGCCGTGGACGACGACGCGCTGCCGCCTCCGCCGCTCCACATGAGGAGCTCTTGCGGCAAGGCGGCCGCCGTGGACGCGGGCGGCGGCGGCACCAGGAACTCGCCGTTGGCGGTGCTGAGATGATGGTCGGAATTGGCGGCGTCGAGCCAGAGGGGTAATCTTGGTTTTTGGCCGTCTAAAGTGAGTTGACTCGCCGGGTCAAACCCGCCCCCCATTAAGTCGTGATGCGGCGGCGGCCGGAAGACGTGGGAACCGAACTGAGGGTGCTGGAGAGCTGACGTGGAGAGTCCGGCGTTTAGGAGTTCGTGTCGGAAGTTGAGATTCGGCGCCGGGAGTGAAGTGAACCTCGCGCTCTCTTCCGCTAATGCATCGCAGAATGCTCTGTGTGTGATAAAACTGTCCTTTCTGCACTTCCCATTACAATCACTTGCATTAAAGTCACATACAAGTAATAAATACATGCCATTTATATCTATATCTAGCATTTAATTCTCTCCTAAATCATTTGCAATAAATTCAACCATCTATTCTATTCATACCTATATATACATATATAGATTCATAAATTCCCATCTAACTCAGTTCATCACTTTCTGACCACCAAAAAAGTTTTACATTAAATTTCTGACTACTTTTTGGATAGTCGAAAAAGTAGTGGACCGAAATGGTAAGATTACTAGGGTTGGGTTGGGATTAATCCCGAATTTTAATTTAGACAGACCGGATTGAGAAATTAAGGTTAGACTTATACCAGTAGACTATAAGATGAATCTTTTTTCGAGAGCTAGGTTTGGTTGATGATGATGATGATGAGGAGAATTGAGAATTGAAGTGTATATATATACCTGGAGAAGAGAGTTCCACAGTCACATTTATACTCTCTAGTGCCACAAATCTTGCTATGGGCTTTCCAATCAGACTGGACAGCATATTTCTTGGAGCACTTATCACACTTCCACTTCTTCTCCCCATGCTTTCTGCTGTAGTGTTTCTTGATCCCTGTGAGGTCTCCCAGAGCTCTGGAAGGGTCATGGTGGACACAGCTCTTCTCTGGGCATATGTACACCTTCTTCTTCACCACTTCCTGCTTGCTTCTCTGCTTCAGCTTCCATGGCAGGTTGTGCCCTCTCCTGTGGAGTTGCAGGTTCTGGTCTCTCTGGAAACCCTTGTTGCAGATTTCGCACACGAATCTGTTCGTCGCCATCAGGGACTTTGGTGACAAAGCTATCACTTCTGCATCTGGATCTGTATATATATATATAAAAACATATGACTTGTTTAATTAAGGTATATATATAATTGATGATAGATGATGATGAGAAAAATTTAAGGGTTTTTGCTTTGGCTTGCTTCTTGCCTGGATTTCCTGGGAGGTTTCTCTTTCTCTTGGCTGGATTTGGATTAGGGTTTGGGTTGTTGGTGTTGTTATTAGGGTTTGGATCTTGAATGAAGCCTCTAATGGAGGATGTGAGAGAAGAGAGGGCATCATCCGCCATCATTTTTGCACCTTATTTTAGCTTCAATTCTTCAAATAAGCTATGAAACAACAACAAAAGATTTGCTGAAAACAGCTAAATCCCAGAAATATATTCTCACTTGAATCTAAACACAAACATGAAACAACAACATAAGAAGAAGAAGAAGAAGAATTAAGAAAGAGAATTTGGTTTCATATGCATGACTCCATCCAATCCTCTCTCTCTCTCTCTAGCTCTATACTTATTATTATCTCTCTTGTTTGAATCTTCGCAGCAGCAAAAGAACAGAAGAATACTAGCTAGCTAGCTTCCCTGGGCTACCATGGCAGCTGACAATATTATAATTAAGAAAGAAAAAAAGAGAATTGAATATATTATTGTCTCTCAGCTCAGCTCCTCCTCCTCTTTCTCTCTCTGAATATCTCTATCAATGTCCTTCTCTATTATATTAATATATCATATTCCTATTCTCACACGGCTTTTCTCTCTCAAGTCGGTCGCCATAAGACTGAAGTGGACCACTTCTTGCCCCCAGCGCCCTCTCTATATGCACACACTAATATATTCTTCTTCTGTAGATTAATATTATTCTAATTAATTGTTACTTTCTCACTAATTGCATGCTACAAACCTAGTGAGAGAAGTTCAATTCTTATAGCCATCTAATCTGTTAAGCTTTTATATATATACCTATACCTAAATTTTTAGTCGAGACAAAACGCATCATTCAATTTGATATATATTCACATGTTACTTGTGGCTTGTAATCGATCAGCCTAACAGGTCTACACACATAAAGAGGGGGCAAATTATACCATGGACCCATTGTAAATCCTGATCCAAAAATAACCTTCAGATTATGTATCTGTAGTTGACACATCCTGTATCTGCAGTTGACTATACCTGTAGCTATCATATTATGTGTCAGCAATTATCAAGTTATTTGTTTACATGTACAAAAACTATTAATTGTAGTCTGTAGGTACAAAATGTGTTAATTGAAAGTACAAAATTAATTTTTGTATCAGGTTCACAATGCAATATGAACTCTGGTCCATATAGTGTAACAATTGCATAAGAGGGTGTTGTAAATATAAATAATAAATATGTAGTCCAACTTAAATTTTTAAGTTGAAACAGAATACATTCTTCAATTTAATCAGTGAAAAAATTACTTCCCGTATAAATATGTTGTAGTTTCTCTATAAATATGTTCCATAGCTTCTTTCGAAATAACTCTTTTATTGCATGATGAAGTATAAACGAGGATCTCGGTTAAAAACTTAAAGTCTATCTCCTCAAATGTTGTGAAAAAAAATAAATATAAATATAAAAGCTGCAGAACTTTATAAGATTCAATAAAGCTCCTTTAATTTCTTTGTGTATAACTTTTGTATGGCATAGTAAAGTGAGGGAGGTTGAGCTTAAACTTGTCGCACTCTCACTCCATTATATGCATATATATGAATATTTATATCTATATATATGTGCATGACAACCTAGCTTTATCATAGTACTCTCCCCATTACATGCAACAACGTAAATAAAAGCTAAAGGACACAGAATCAAATATTGTGTCTCAAAAGGAATTTTTATATATGTGTATGTATGGGGGAAGGGAAAAAAAAAAAAGAAAAAAAGAAAGAAGAAAGACTATCACCTTTACAGCAATTACAAAGGGTTAAAATGATTGTGCCATTATTGCCTATGGACCTCGATGCCCTACAAATGGTAAAACCCTAAATATACGTACAGTATATACATATTTATATTTATTATTATTATTATTTATATTAATTAATTAATGTATATATGCATCTCTATCTATACGGTGCCGTCCCGTGAAGTCCTGTCTGTGGATTGGGTTCAGTGAGAGGATTAGGTGGGTGAATTGTGGGCCACCACCTCCCAAGTTTTTCACAAACATAAGTACGTTTCATTTAATACATTTACACTATATTTACCTCTATTTTAGAAACCTTGTTAATTAAAAAAAAAAAATGTGCTCATGATTCAAAATTTTAACAATGGACCACAACCTTGGATACCTCGTAACAAGGTGAATTTGGAGGTGTTTTTATACAATCTCATATCGATTTTGTAAGAGATCGAGCATGATGATATATATACATAATTTTAAGAGGTTTAATTTTATCACTTATCGCACTAGTCTTTTAAGTTTTAAGATAAGTTATTCATTTGGATTTAGATATATATCTAATATTGGTACTTTCATTGAGAGGTGCGTATAGCTAGTAAGAAATAGTTACCTAGAAGAGGGTTATCTGAAATCAATTAAGAAAGACTCAGAGCGAAAATTATTCGAAATGAGAGCCATTTTTTCATTATTGGATCCCGCTAGAGCATAAATATAATTACAAAAAGATTACTTGATACTTGATCAGGTATAAAGAAAGTCAAAAGGAGTCTAGAGTGAGAGTCAGTATAATCTCACATCGACGGTCACTTATTTGACAAATTTTTTGAAGCAAACTTTTCACTTGGACCAATATATATTTCATTACAACATTTCTAAACATAAACTAGATGTGTGTTTTATATAAGGAGGAACTAGTTTGGGGGTTTTGATTATGTAAAAGGTAACTATTTACTATAATCAAATAAACTAATTAAAAATATAAACTACATATATATACACATTAACTATAACTTGTGAAATTTAAACTTCCGTTAGTAGTAAACGGGACACTAATTAAGATATATATAAGCTATTGGAAGCAAATCCGTATGGAAAATATCTGAACTGGAGAGTGAAGAATTTAAAAACGGTGGGGGCAATCCTTGACCAATTAATCTAATAGTTATCTTAATAACCACAAAATTTCATATTCAAATTTTAATGGGAACTATTTCTTTCATAAAAAACTTCGGAAACTTCTATTAACATTTTCCGTTTGAATCGGTGGACAATCTAGACCGTTGTTACGTTGTATCTAATTGTCGTCCTTTGTCGATGAATTCTAACCAAAACGCGCATTCATATGATCACTGCGAATTTTCTCGTAAATCAAAACATGTAAAACGTTACAACAGTTAGTACTAAGTCCAACATTGCAATAACGATGAATTGAAATGAATTTTGTTGGTTTACGCTGACAATCCATAGAAAACGAGGTGACTGTTACTGCTTCGTATGTCAACTAGTCCACGAGACGCACAACACTGACGACACATTCACATTTATCTAGAAATTCGTTCTCTACCCCCCCCCCCNCATTTATCTAGAAATTCGTTCTCTACCCCCCCCCCCTCCCCCAAAACCCCTCCCTGAAGGGCAGCAAAACAGTCAGCAGCACGTAGAATAGTGACAATTCCCTCACTGTCCCAACAACATAGAGGGAGGATCTCTTACCAATTCTCCATTCCAATTTAAGTCTAAAGTATAAAATATAATGAAATTTCAAGGGTTTTTGGGTATAAAGTATCAGTACAATCATATATAATGTTTACTTGTATCAGACTATCAGGTAATAATAATAAGAGAATACATGTTGATAGTATATCCAAAATAACCTAAATAGCAAACAATTAGAATCAACTATGTCTATGGGCAAAGTTCTAAGGGTCAAGTTCAATATCTAAAGGGTTGGTGTGCATTTGAAACACGTTGTTGGCCGTAAGTATAAAAAACTATAATTACACATTCACTATCAGATATAATTCTTAACATAATGGGAGTGTTTGGTAAATATCTGTTAGCTGATTGGGTTAGTGGGTTTGACAAGTTGGTTGCATTAGCTGATTATAGAAAGATATTTGGTAAATTAGATGTTAGTTGTTAGCTAATTACATGTAAAATAACTTTTATTCAAAAAGCTAATTGAAAAAGCTACTTTGAGTTGCCTTTTGAATTTTAGCGTTTTAGAGCAATAAGCTAATTATTAATTAAACACTTATATGTGTTGTTTAACCAAGTTAATTAAACAGTTAATAGTAATCAAATAAGTTAAAATTGACTGATAAGCTAATTATATTACCAAACAGGACCAATGAAAAATGTTCAATACTGATAACATAATGTGAAAAATGTTCAATAGTTCAATACTGATAACATGCATAATGTATATGAAAATATGAATGTAGTTAAGGGATTAAAAGTGAAATAAAATCTATGAAGGGAATATGTACAAAGGTGGGGTGACTAAGAATCTTTTTTTCTTTATTTCTTTCTGTTTTGGGGATGAATTGGTCAGAAAAATAAGATTGGTCCCCTAGTGTTATAATCACACCAAGGTTGTCGTGAACGAACAATATTGCAAACGTTACGGTTTGCAAATTCTTCACATTTCTTTCAGTTGCTTTCATCCTTGAAATTTTCCTCACATAAAACAAATTCCTTTGTTTTTACCTTTGTTTGTGTGTTTGGGTTTAGCCAAGTCGTGTTTTCTGTTCCCTTCTTGTTTCTACCTTCCTTTTACATGCAATAATTCATTATATTTTGTCTCTTAATTAGACCCATATATAGCTCAAAACTTTTATCTCTCTCTCTTTTTAATTTTATACCAATATAACTATAATCATACGATTATTACAACTTATTCCCACCAAATATATCAAAGCATCACTACCAAAAAAAACACACCCAATTTGAAACGTGTCAAACCGACACTAGATAATCAATACTAGATTCCTTTTTTTTTTTTAGTGCATATGTCTTTTGCTATCAAATATTACCGTACTTCATTGCCCTCACATCCAAGGGAAATATAATGCAACTTTAATTTTAATTCTACTAGTCAATTATTGACATCATAAATTACTAAATTCAGTCCCTATGTCCTTAGCTTCTTAAATGTTGGGTTGGGTGTAGGTCATGGATCAAATCAGCATCTTGCTTTCGAAACATAGTGTTGACTGCTAAGTAAGTATAAGAAAATAAAGTTAAGCATTCGCTACTCAATATAATATTTAGCGTAGTAATAAGCGTTTAATCATGATAGTAGAAATTCGTGTCTTCAATTTGTTATTAGCTATAGTTTTTAGAATGGTAATAAATGCTTCGTACTACCAGTAAAATAACAAATTTGGGCCCCATAAGGGGTGGCTGAGCGGGTAAAATATGATTTTTCTTGTATTTGGATAGTCATGAGTTTAGTTCTTGCTAACATTCTTTTGGTCAATCTCGCTGTAATAAGCTATTACATAGGAGTATGTTTTACCTCATGCACACCTTTGGATAATAACTCGCCCAAAAGAAAATGGCAAGTTTGGTCATTAAGGTTTTGATAAAACCTTAAGAACTAATTAAGCTACCCTACACCCAAAATTAAAATGATTAAATATACACTACATTCTTTGACAAAGGAGTACTAAAATCATCATTTTCCCAAAGTACTAAATAATCACGCATGTATGAATTGAACCATATACCCTTAATTTGGCTCAGCCATAAGCTGTAGTTTTGTGTGTGTATGTATATAAGGGTAGGGAGTGGAGAGGAGTGAGGGGGAATGTACCAAAATCAAAATCAAAATCAAAATAAAAGTTAGTGAGAATTAAGGTCACGAGCATGTACATATGACACCATATAGTTTGCACATGATGTCTCGCTTTTAGCTGTTTTTTGCAGCTAAGCTGACCAGCAGGTGTCTCCATTTATTTATTTATTGAGAAACAAAAAGAAAAAGAAAGAAGAAAAAAGATGGTACGTACATGAGAGAGGCTAGGGAATATAGAATATTGTACTCATCAACCACTTTTGGCCATAAGCTATCGGAGCTTAGCATTTTGAAAGACACATATTTTGGGAATCTTGAAGAATGTAGATACCCAACAAACTCACCTAATCATCTCTCTTTTTTATATATACATATTATTATTTGGAATTGAATTGAATGTTTCTTGAAGCCAAAATCGTCCAACAATTCTCTTGGGAACCAAATTTATTATTACACTCAATCCCATGATTTATGTTTTTGTGTTCCGCAAAACACGGGTGGCCTTGACATTCCAACTTGGGAGAAAACCAACTCTCATCAGCTCTGCTCTCTCAAGTACTCCCTCACTTCCCAAAATAATCTTTAAAATTAAAGAACTATTGCTTTCATCGCAGGAACAAATTTCAAAGAACAGAAAAAATATGACTTTTTTTATAAAAAAAAAAAACTTTTTAACTTTTATTAGAAAGGTAATATGAGGTTATTTATAATGTTTATTTTAAAAATAATATGAGTAATAGCTAAATAGGTCTAGACCTATATGTAGTATGTACCAGGCCTAGCCTTCAAATCTACCGGTTTGACCTATTTTGCTATATATTTAATATTAAGTAATTAGATATGTATACCTAAAATATTTTTATATTTACAATATAACTCTAAGTATATATGTGACCGAATTAGCACTACTTTAGAATATACACTGAGTAAATTTTACTCTTGTATAATAGCTCGCAGGCCAAACAAATATAAATTTTGTTAATGTGATTGCTTGAGTTAAAGTGAATATTGTTTTCTTAAGTCAAAATGACTTATTCACCTACCTAGTAGTGGTCTTGATTAAGGATATTTGAGGGTGTGTTTGGTTGGGGGGTTTTGGTATAGGGAATGGGTATGAAAGTGATTGCTAGTGTTTGGTTAATAGGTTTTGAGAATGCTACTATGGGTATGGAATACCCCATTAATGGGAAAACACATACCCTTATTAAATAAGGGTTTCATTTCACTTCTTCATTTCTTCCCCAATTATTAATATTCATTCCCATTCCACTCAACTACCAAACATGCTAAATACTTTCACCAAAACCCATTACCCTTACCAAGTATTTGATACCCATTCCGATTCCGATTCCCATGTGCGAACCAAACACACCCTGAGTTTTACTGTAACTCTGTATGTCAATATTGAAACCGATGAATTATATATGGACTGATGTAGTCTTTATTTACATATTTAATTAATATATCCAAAAACCTGTTCAAATTATTTATAAAGTAAAAAAAAAAAACAAAAAAAAAAAAAAAACAAAACAAACAAACAAATCAAGTTTTACAAAAGGCTCTTTATAATTATGAGTATTTTAAATCCTTCTTACCAATGACCTTGTGATCTAGTGGCATCCAGTTGCACTCCCATATGAAAGGGGGTGGATTCAAGCCTTAGTGGAGATAATATTGACTCTTTGTGTTTCAGTAAGTTGAAAAGTAGTTATGAACAGATATTATATTGTAACGGATTCAATAGTAGCTGGACCAAAATTTTCTCTCATCCAATATGAAAATAAAGTTCTTTCTATTCATTAATTACCATCAACTAGTTGATCTTACATTCTTACTCCACATTAAAAAAAAATAATCTATTTTTTTAGAATAAAAAAAAATAATAAAGAACTCATTTGCCCCTAAATGTTAATCCTTTCCTTTTCTGAATGCTAATTACATGGAATTAATGATAGAACTAACCCCTCCCATGTGGCAACCGGGTGCCACTAGATCACAAGGTCTTTGGCTTACTTTATACAACTTAAACCCAATGTACGTAATTATATTAACCTGCGGTGTTGGATTTAAATTGCATCAGATAACTTCAGCAATGTGGGCAATTGAGCATTTGTTGATAGTGTGGGATTCTCAAGATTTAATAAATTTGACATTTTTACACTTATCGTTAGCATGACACAAAAATAACGAATTAGTGTTTAGCATTCATATGCCCTTAGTCATTAATATATTGACAAGTTAAAAATCAGTTGATTTTTGTGTTTTAATAGGTCAACCCATTCAAAACTTGTTTAACCCGGTAAAATTAGCGTGCCACTTAGTTTTTGGACGCTAAGATTGTGATTAAATTGTAGTTTTTTATTTTTATTTTTAAATGTTTTTAAAGTCATATTAATAGGTCTAATAACGACTTTAAACCAATTTTCATATACAACATATTAATTAAACGTGTCTATCATGTCAACTTACTTAGTCTATTTTAAAATAGTGTTTGCGTTTAAAATTCTAACATATTATCTTAATATGTTCGCGGTAACCTCATTTTTATTAATTGTCAAATCTATTCAAGAGCGATTTACAAATTCATTGTTTTGTTAAACATCCTAATGAATTTCATTTCCAAATTTCCCAAAAATTATGAAATAATATGATATAATCTTAGACAAAACGATTCTTTATCAATCCATTAATGAACTTGACAAATGAAAGTGTTGAGTGGACTTTTAAATAAAAGTTGGTGAGACACTTGTACCATTGGTCCAACGTATGGTCGTACAATTTTTTTAAAACATTATATTGGACTAAATAATCAACATAATTGTTCTATTTTGATTATGACATTTACGGACTACTAGATTTTTATCCGATCATTATTACATGGACCATGGTCCATGCAATAATTTGCCATTTTTATCTGTTGGTATACTACCAAATGTGATGGCTTATATTATATTATATCTAAAAACATAATAAATGTGAATGAAGGTTATACCCCTCATTTATGTCCATTTTTTCCGTTAAGTTAAAGTTGTACTCCATAATATTTTGGGCAAATATACCCCTATCGTTATAACTTCCGTTATTTTTTCTGATAACATAAAATACGAAGCTGACGTACGAAAATGGGTTCTCTTATTAATCCGACCCAAAATACTGAATCAATATACAACGCGAGTAGAGAGGCTCAGGCGGTCGACAGTGAGCCTTCCTACTGTCCAAGCGTTCTCCAAGTTGTTAGTTGAGAATCGGTCCAAAAGTCCAATTTATAAGAGGGAAAAGACTGAGCTTCGCCGCTCCGGCATGACGAGCACGTGGCAGACATGCAACCGTCTCTCACCCTACCAAGGTGAGAGGTAACACGTGTCGGCGCCGATAGGACAGCCATCCGTTAGTCAAAGGGTCTCCGCCGACCTCTGAGGTCAGCCCGAGAACTAAAGAGAGGCAGCGGATCACAAATGCTGAGTCGGGTCGGGGAAAGCGCCCAACCCGCTGATCACACGGTCGAGCCAGTATGGTCATAGTATATTCACTATCATTTTCCACTATTGTTACTATGCAGATGCATCCACCATATATTTTCTTATCTTCTTCAATAATTTTATATATATATATATATATATATATATATTAAATATTATAGTTATATGTTAGTTATTTTTTAAAATATAAATATCCAATTTATAAAAATATTTTACATTATTATTATTATTATTATTATTATATTAAAATTTAAATAAATTTAAAATTTTAATATAAAATACTAATATTGGGCACCTATTTTTTGCGCATTGCGCATAAGAAAAACGTATATATATATATGTGTGTGTGTGTGTGCGCGCGCGCGCGCGTTGGATCAAATGAGAACAAGTCCTTAGAAGATAACTAAGAACCAATCTTAGTATTTGTAACACCCCGGCTCGGCTATACCGTACATCCGGAGTAGTTACCGCCACACTTAGAATGAATCCCACCAATTCCTAATAGAATTCGTTCCAAGTGCACAGGCTAAATAAATACATACTATTTGTTCATACCATAGGGACTTACCATAATAACTTTCTTAAAATATTTATGTAAGATATATATATCTGGCAACCATAAAATTTACATAGGTTGCTAACATAATTAACATAAGTGCTAGAAATAAAACCCACTAGCCATCTATATCTATCATGGCTACAAAAAAAATATATACATCAAAAAGAGTTAGATACTTCCAAGTCCCAACCTACTCGAGAAGGTAATAAACTGGACCACTATAAGACCCCCACACGAGATGCCATTCACCTGCGAACCAGGTGATATGATCCAGAAAGCTGCAAGGGGTAATCATCATCATCCACTCCTCCCACTCCTCAGGAGGACTAGGGTCCCACGGGTAAGGGTACCTCACTATAAACTCGAGTGGATCACTCTCCTCAACCATCTCAATGGGATAATAACCGTAGCTCGCTTGAATAGCATCAATAAAGGTCAGCGGGCTACCAGGAGACAAAGGAATCATAGGGTCACTCAAAAACTCAGGGTCAGAAGTAGGGTCAGTAGCTGGCAAGGGATCAAGATCTGGAACTGGGCCGAAAAAGTCAAAAGGGTCAACCAGAGAATCAGACACAGGGGCTGGATCAGGTACAGGAGCTGGAGCGTCTGGAGCGAAGCCCGGAGCATACGGGTCGTCACCCGTCATAAAATGCACATAATCCTCATAATCAAGCAGAGGAAACATAAACTCTAACGAATTGTTAGAGTTCTCCGGGCTACAAGAGCCCACGCTAGACTGCATCTGATAAGAAACACAACGAAGTGTAGTTAGCGCGACGGCTAAGTAAGAAAATCCATTGTCACTCAAGCGTAGACAAAGGTTTTGAAATATAATATCAATACAAAGCTTATAGAGT